>NC_092692.1:14939005-15239005 GCF_964275005.1 Diadema setosum | reverse complement strand
CTGAAAATGTGGACAATCCCTCTCCTCTGCGTCACCCCCCCCCCCCCCCCCCAATTCAGGGCACTCCTCGATCCACTATAATCAAAGATGAAATTTAAGTCATTAATCTCTTCAAAGCACTAACTTTGCTCTATCTTTTTTCGGTTCGGCAGAAGAAGAGGGGAAAAATCCATAGTTCAGGGCCTTTGAGACTTCAACCCATCCTCCTCCTTCGGTGATGGTGTGTGTGAGGGGGGGGGGGGCTCATTTTAAGAAATTACGACCCGCTGTTAAGATGCTATCTGCCAAATCTGGTGAAAATTCGTTGTGAGGTTTACAAGAAATGTTGAAAATGTTAAGATAAAGGACAAATGGTCGCTATAGACCGGTGGTGGCTGAGACATGGGATAAAGGTAGTAATGATTCATCCACATGTTTGATTGAGAGTATCTGTCCCATCTGTACTTAATATAGGTGAAATGAACATTTGCACATTGACCGGCGTCACGTTTACACATTTCCCGTTGATGAAATTTAGAGAATTGCACATTTCCCGGCAAGACGTTTGCACATTCCCTGGCGTTTGCACATTTCCCGGCGTTTGCGCATTTCCCGGTATTTGCACATTTCCCGGCTCCACAAGGGCCTATCAACGCCAATATTGTGCTGTTCATCTATATGAAAAACATAATTGCTCTTTTTTTATCTTTCAATTTTTTTTTTTTTATTAAAGAACATCAAACAAAATTACAGAGATCAAAAACATGATTATAATTGCTCTTCATGAACGCGGTTATGCATGCTTGCTTAGATTTTATTGCTTTTGTTTTTCCTATAATAAAAACAATGTTTAAGTTACAGAATGATACTCACCCTACTGTGTGGGATCCATTGCTTGGAAAACCAGGTCTGCAACCTTTTGTTATCCATCCAGATCTGCGATGTCTTCAGGGATTCCAGGGCCCTTTCATAGTCTGCAGGCGTCACAGCATGCGCACATTTACGCAACATAGAAAGCAAATTCTCTTTGCAGGCTGCTGGAACACAATTACATGACTTCGCCACCCAGCGGACCCAACTCTGTTCTCGGTGGAAGTCACACAAAAAGACATGACACCCTGAAGATTGAAACACATAGTAACAATAATATGTTTCACTTATTGACATTAGACCTGCATCTGAAAAATCTTGCTGTTGCTGAATGTAACGATATACGTTAGCACATCGCATATTCACTTGCTGATCGTTTCTTCGTATGTATTTAATTTTCAGGCAGACGGACTTTGCGGTTAGGAGATGACAACGAAAAAACGAGTCGTTACAGTTTGTGCTGTAGGGCCAACAACAATGTCTATTTTTACAACTATTTCAACTAGTCATATTGAATACTGAATCATGTGATATTAAAGGGAGTGCCTATAGTAACTGGTCAGTGGGAATCACTGGGAAGGCTGGGGGATGATTGTTCGAATCTTTGTTTGATTCATTTTAGAGTACATTATGTCTATTGTTGTGTGATAATTAATTGCTTCAGAATGGTCTCATATTCTAGTAATGTGCACTTCAGTGGTTCCAGGCTAGCATGCCTGTACACTGACGGGACATTAAACTGCTTATTACTTGAACACGCGACCGTTCTGAAGCAAATTATTTTCACACAACAATACATTATATAATATACTCTTTAACGAATCCTTCAAGAGTTCGAACAATCATCCCCCAGCATTCCCACTGATAAATACTGATCAGTTACTCGCCATCTCCTTTAACAAAGCATGATGTATACGTGGGAAAATGCAAATCACACATTTTTTTTTTTACAGCATAAGGATAGTATCAAATAACTTCTCTCTTCTCATAGAGTACACTGATATACGAATGATATTTGGAAAACTAAAATATGATAGCACAAACAGTAACCATTGTATTATATTATATTTGCATTAAATATTCAAAACGTTTCGCAACGTCGCGTCGGACGTTACGAGGATTTGAAATTTCGCTTTTTTTTTTCATGTGAAAACGTTGCATATGTCATATACATCATGCCTGAAGGCAAAACAATGACCCTCATCATTTCACAAAACTATGTATAGACACATTCATTTGATATCGACACCCTGACATACCTCCCAAGAGGCCTTGATCAGGAGGAAATAGATTACTAAGTCTGGTGAGATGAAATTCCCATATAGGCCTATCACAAAAATATATGCTATAATGTCATTGATGTGCATTGCTGCAGTTTCTTGATGAGACAGAAA
This sequence comes from Diadema setosum, assembly GCF_964275005.1. NCBI lineage: Eukaryota > Metazoa > Echinodermata > Echinoidea > Diadematoida > Diadematidae > Diadema > Diadema setosum. The sequence goes on along the minus strand of NC_092692.1, from coordinate 15,236,762 downwards.
AGGTACGCATGATTTCTTTTTTTTTTTCTTTTCTCAACTAGACATTATTGCCTATTGTATGCATACCTAAAAAAAAAAATGATTACAAAATCATATGCTATATACATGCAATTATCATATAAATGCGTTTCCTTTTTTTTGGGGGGGGGGGTACGGGAAAAGAAGGGTTATGGATCTGTATGGATCATGTAGATCATGTTTGTAAAATTATTTAACGTAATATAGGCGTCATTGATAGGTTTAAACTGTTTCTTCCCCAACACTCTTTACTTATACTGTTTTCGTCTTTGATATTATACCTTGTTTGAATTACGGAATTTCAGCATGAGGAAACACGCATCAAATATTATTAGATAGGGTTTTATTGTTACAAAAGAAGGCACTTCGAATCATTTGTAATGCCGCTCCTTGCTCTCATACAGCTTTTGTTTTTTGAAAGTAAGATTCTGGAAAATGAAGATTTGCTATTATTTCATTTAAGACAATTTATGTATAATTATAATAGCAATTGTCTTCGCGTTATTTGATGTTATGTTTCCTCGTATCCTGACATACCATAGTTACCCAACAAGACAGTCTAATGAATTTCATTTGACCCTCCTTAGAACTGTGTTACCTCACCAGACATGTATTCATACAGGTCCAAGATTCTGGAACACCCTTTGTCCAGACATAAAAAATGATCCTTCTTTGTATTCGTTTAAAAAAAAAAAATATTGAAACCATTCCTCCCTAAGTGTTATGATGTAACAGAAAGAAACTAAGTTTGTTTGTTAATTTTGATAGCATGTAGGTTTGTAAGCACCATGATCCCATTGATTCTTCATAGGTATGTCAGGTCGCGTCTTTTGCGGCATTCCTCATCACATCCCTTGTTTATTTAGGTGCACACTTGTATATTATTACACGTGATCTCACAGAACAGATGATATGTTCTGCTATCAGCAATTCCTTACAATTATATTGTATAATATATCACTTTCTCGTCGCTTTCAGCGCTCTACACTTCATGATAATCTGTATCTATTAAAAAGAATACGATATTTCATTACTCAGAAAACAGCTGCATTATTTTACAAATATGTTATTCAAGCTCATTTTGATTACTGTTCTGTGGTGCGGGGAAACACCAACAAAACAAATTTAGATAAGTTGCAATCTCTGCAAAACCGATCCTTGAGGGCAGTGTTGAAGGTGAACCAGTTATTCCCAAGTAGATCATTGTATTCCTCATTAAAACTAGATCGATTGCAAATTCGCAGATCAAAGCATTTAGCTCAAGTTATGTATCGATGTGTTCATCATACTGCCCCTCAATATCTGAATGAACTCTTCACAGTACGTCAATCACATTATGCCACAAGGTCGGGCGACATGCAATTGAACATTACACGCCCTGAAACAGATTATGGTAAAAGATGTTTTGTATATGAAGGTGCTTCTTTATGGAATGATGTAGTTCGACATATTTCTTCTGATATTTCCCTTGATACATTCAAAAAACAACTACATGAATATATAAAATAATTATGAATATAGGATGCGTAACCGGATGGAGTTTAAACCATTTTTTTTTCACTCATCAATTCACAGTCAAAATATCTCAGCAATACCGATTCTCTTCTGTATTTGAAATTCAGTGTCACATGCCCTTATTTTTTGTTTTTTTATGTCGTAATCTAAGGCCCTGTAGATATTTTTTTCCCTTTTTCTTCTTTTGTGTCTGAAACAAGCTATCATGGTGCTTATACCTTGTTTCTTGTTCTTTGCATATTATGTGATGTATATCCTTGTCGTACTGTATGTATAATGTTTGCATTTTTAACCTGTATGTGTGGACCCCTCTGAAAACCAGCCTTTGGCTGACGAGGGTGTTCCACCCCATGAGTGGAAAATAAAAATTGAATTGAATTGATTGAATGATATGGCTAATAGATTCTGTTGATTTGATCTTGAATGTATCGATTGATCTAGGCTTTTTGTTTTTAATTGTCTCTTTAGTCGTCTCTTTACTTCTATTTCTGTTCCCCCCCCCTTTCCACTTCCATATTTTTTTTTTCATCCCGCAAATGTGTAGTTAAGTTTTCACCTAATTTTTTTCTCCTGTGAGGTGCCCAAATTGTACAAGCATAGTCTTTTGAGTGGGTACCTCCACTTTTTGCAGGATGTAAAAATATGTTAGTATGAAAAATGCCTCATTTTGAAATGACATACTGACAAACGTTTCCCTTTGCTGTCTATGTATCATTCGTTCAAACGCATGTCGAATTTATAATTTTGTGCATTCTCTTGAAAGAATTGAAAATAAAACTTTTGAATTGAATTAAATGGATGAGTGAAAATGGTAACGCTGGAGTGCAACTAGTTTCACGGAGCTTAACAGCAAATGAATGATCCTGTATACCATCATAGTCATTAAAACATATGAAACATAGGGTCATGGGCAATGGATGAAAACATGTGCTTATGTAATAGAACATCAGCACCATTGTGCTGATTTGCTTCCTTGAAATTGCTCTAAGATTATAAGTATGGTGGTATAGCGACAATGTGCAATCCCCTTCGCCTCTTTCGCGAAATGAATTACCGCTTCATGACGTTGGAACAAACCTCTCTTCGACCAATCTTAGTGACTACTTTTTAAATTTGATTTATATGAACACAAGTTCGACTGACTGAAAATGTATTTGAATGACAAAAGAACCGGTTATGGATAAAACCCTCGAAGTGAATAGACGCAGTATTAATTTTGCATGACGACCTCACGAAAGAGACCGTAATATCCTACATCTTAAATCAGAGTAACTTCTAACATGACTGGAACGTTCCATAACGGATTTATACATTTTCCGCAACGACGTTATCTACATTATCTACTCTACCTGGAAAGGTCTCTTCAATTGCTCGTATCTCCCGTTCCGAGAAATCTGTCATGAAATATCTCGGAGTCCAAGGCCTTTCGTCTTCCAGCATCCACTGCTGAATAGTTCGGAGTCCCTCCTGAATGGCTGCAACTGTCTCGAACTGGACGACGAATTGTCCTGCAACGCTATATCCAAAGTTTGTTTTCACAGCCAAGAAGAACATGGGAAGCTCGTATCTCGTTGTCTTATATGTGGCATCCAAAAGGCAAAGGGTATTGCCGTATCTAACATTAAGAAAATATAAAATTTGAATTCAAATTGGCTATCATGAAACTCAATATGCATGGTTACTTTGGATTCTATGTATTTTTTATTTTGTTCAAAATGAAGTTTAAAAAACAAGATGAAAATATAAATCTGAAGTTGATATACTACTTACGGTACTTACGGTAGAAAAAACGTGGCTATCATAAATCCAGCATGTGGAATTAAATTTGGCTACATTGACCCAAAAATGATTGACGCTTTCAGTAATGTATTAGGCATTAATGTGTTTTTCCTTCTTTTATGTACTAGGAAATTAAGTGCATTGTACGATTTGAAAGTCCTATGAAATTACTATGATTAAGGAGATGTTAATTACGACAACTTTGCGATGTTTTGTGCTGTTAGGAGTAATGGGATACGGGCATAGGAATAAACACGTTTTCACACTATAGCTTTGTTTGAAATTAATAATAAATTTCAAGAAAAAGAAAGCTATATACAAAATCAAGAAGTAACAAAAAAAAAAACGAATTAGGGTAATTATTAATCATCCCCACCCCCTCCCTTAAGATAGGGGGAAAAATACCCCCGGCTCCAAACTTATAGTTAGTGACAACGTTGTACTAAAGATTAGTGTTATAAGGTTAAGGCTATAAGGGCTTGATGTTGGGTAAAGTTTAGGATTAGGTTCAGGATTCTAAGACTAGGGTTAGGGTTTTTTGAAGGGTCTTGGGTAATTCTCCAAGGTATAATTGACCTAGAAAAAAAAAAGAGATAGAGAGAGAGAGAAGAACAAAACATAGAAATATGTCCTGCATGTGCAGTGATTTAAGTTTTGAATCCCTAAGCATGAAAATCTTCATCAATATTATTGTTCACGACATTATTTATAACAGCATCCATCAAAGGACTGAAGAATATAGTAACGGGTAACCATGTATGAAGAAAAACGTTGTTGCGATAGAGAAGGAACGAAATTTATTGCAGTAGGGACTGTATACATTGGAATAAATATCAACAAGGAAGGACATAGTTGCAGAGTGGTGATTTCCCATCACTTAACAATAGCGTAAGTATCTAAACAGGATCTGTACATGCAGATATTAAATAACCTTTGGAGAAGGTGTCTTTGATACTCGGTTTGGTGGCAGAAGAAGAATGTTGCTTTCTCTTCTTTCTTTGGTATTGGAAGGACTTCATCTTCGTCATTCATGTCGTCAGCATTCAATGACTGCTCAACATCTGTAATGCAGAATATAGATACTACAAAATGAGAAGATAGGTGTACTTTAAATGCAAATCAAATTACAGACAATGACTAAATGGAAACTACAAATTTATGCAATGCAGAAGTACTTCCTTTGCAAGCCCACCAAACACCAATATCATATTTAAGTCCTCCCATTACATTGAATATGAATAATACATGTACCAGAAACGTTAAACATAAGGTCTGTATTTAAAAATGGCGTGCTGCAGGAATTGAGTCATCTTGAAACTTGCACTGTGGTTGAAAAGTTATAAATAAGTAATTACTTGGTGACGGTCAATAACACTCTCGTTCAAAGGGCATCCCTCACATCTTTTTTATACCAATGTTAACATTTTGGAATTTACCACAATTTGTTTTGTTTTTGTTTTTGTTCGTGATTGCTAGTTTGTTTACTTGTTTGTTTGTTTGTTTGTTTGTTTGTTTGTTTGGTTTGTTTGGTTGGTTGGTTGGTTTGTTCTTTCTTCTTTTTTTTTTTTGGAGGGGGGGGGGTGTAAATTAGGCACCTTGTGCAGTTGTTTCCGCTGTCGGTTCAGATGTTGCAAGCACAAGCTTGTACTTATCCCTTGGATTCTGTGTCCTCCACTCCTCGACTTGTTTTTGTAGGTTTTCTTGATCCAGTTTGGCATATCTAGTCAATTGAATGAATGAATGAATGAATGAATGAATGAATGAATGAATGAATGAATGAATGAATGAATGAATGAATGCACGCATGCATGCATGCATATACGGATCAATCAAATAATCAGCCAATCAATCAATCCATACGTAAGTACATACATTGTATACATTCATACCTACTTACATACATACATACATAACTGATTTACCCAAAATCTTAATAAAATTGTTTTTTACACTCAGGTCAGTTTTCTCCTTAGCCCAGGACAAGAGCCTAGTACCGGATTTATTGGCGAGTGTAAAAAGCTGAAAAAATTGATACGGACTAACGATAGTCCTGGGTCAGAGAAAGTAAGGGGTTAAGAAACAAAAGTGTAAAAAGGGCTTTGGAGTGTGTTTTGACCATAGAGCTATATTGAACATGGAAGCACACATCACAAGTGTGTGTAAATCATCATACCATATGATATATAATCTCAGACGTATTAGGACATATTTTGATGAGAACAGTATGAAAATGATCGTACAAGCATGCATTGTCAGTAAATTGGATTATTGTAACGTGTTATTATATGGACTCCCTGATTCTCAAGTTGGGCGCCCGCAGCGATTCCAAAACTCCTGCGCAATGATTATCTGTAACAAACCCAGGTTTTCAAGGATTACTTCTCTTCTGAAAGACTTACACTGGCTTCCGATTCGTTAACGAGTATTGTTTAAGATTTTATTGATTGTATATAGATCACTCATCGGTCAAGCCCCCAGGTACATATCCGAATCATTAGTATTCAAATCTTATAGACACACTCACAATTTGCGCAGTTCTAAGGACACTCTACTTTTACAAATTCCAACATGAAAAACAAAAGTAACACTGGGAGACAGAGCATTTGCCTGTGCAGCTCCCAAACTCTGGAATGATCTTCCATTAGAAGTCCGGAAATGCCAAACCGTAGCTGTCTTTAAATCACGGCTCCAAACACATCTTTTCATTTAATTGTTCATTATTATCAAGCACATCAGAAGCTTTTGCAGCGCAGAAGAATATATGTTTATAGGTTTTGCGCTTTATAAATTGATATATTATAAAAAAAAAAAAAAAAAGGAGTAATGTCTGACTTTATAGGTGGAGAGCAAGGAACCTCTCTCCACATTCCTACCATCAGGCAGATCCGGGTCACTACGATAAAATCAGCAGAGAAGGGAATCAGCCAGTTAGTGTGTGTGTATAGATGTATGTTTACGTTTGTGTGTGCATTTATGAGTGCCATTTCATATCTCCTTTGCTATGTCAGGAAATATTTCCGCGCACACATGCCCTTTAAAATATATGCTGTCACATCCGCCTTTGTTCTTGTGTTCGCACAGGCGTGACGTCCCTTTTGTTAAAACGCAAGCAATTGCTTGTGGAGGGCAAGCAGAAGGTACAAGCACAAGCAAAAGGTTTATAGATTTAAGCAATTGCTTGAGTTAGACCTTTTGCTTGACGAACTTGTGCTTTTGCTTAAAGCAATTGCTTGTTTCATGCATTGTGCCCATACACGTGGCTTGTTTACTTCTACTTATAGGAGTGCTTGCTCACGACTTCGGTGGTCATGTGTCTCTTGGACAAAATTCTGGAAAGTAACATTCCACCTGTACACTAGTTTCAAGCTACTAACATTCACATTGGATAATGCTCGAAGAAACGATAATGATTAGAATGCGAGTGTGCACCAGTTTCGTCACTCTTTAAAATCGTGAAAATGGATGGAATTCCATCATAAAAAAAAAAAAAAAAAAAAATCACGCCTCCGGAGACACCTGAAGGTGGAGGCTAAGATGTAATTATTCAATCAATACGTTATTATTATCAGTCTTATTTATTATATATCATTATTCCGCGTAAACGTTCACACTGAATAAGACAATCGCCTCATTCCTTATCATGTATTATAATGTTGAAGAACTTCGAAAGAAACATGTACTTTCATGTGCTGGAACCACATAAGACGAGTATAGAAAAAAAATGTAATAATCACTGGAAACATGTGTAGACAATAAAAACAATAATGAAAGTTTCTGCAAAGCAATGAACATGACCATTACAACATTAAATGTTCTTGACATGAAATATTAAAATTTGACAAATCTGTTACTCAATAAGCTGAAAATTATAAACTTACCTGATAATTCCAAGTGAATATCATGTAAGCTGCCCAAGTTATTATAAGGCTGATAGTGTCAGATATAACATTATTATGTATCTTTCAAAGTATTGAACTTATCAAGTACATGTCATAAAGAATGCATATTTTTTCAAAACATCAGCAGTTGTTGGTTTGCTGGGTGCAGTTTATGTGCTGTAAGAAAATTCTAGCTTATTCCTGCGAAACCTATAACAAAAAGTCCCCATGTTTGCGATAAGCTAATCAAAAATCTTATTTCGGGTATAAAAAAAAAATGATATAGCTCTGATTGATTACACCTGCCCTTTGCGAACTACGTAATAATGATGGCATACTGGTAAGCACAGATGAAGAGCTGATACATCAGTCTGCATCATAAGTTATGACAGCATACCTCAACTTCATACGGGCCGCGTAGATGTGGTTTCTAATAACCCGGTCAGTTGGATAGTATGCTGTGTCTGAAGAAACTGGACGTGACTTTGGGTTTGGGAAAAGCACCGTTTCCACATACACCTTTAGGTGCCGCCTGGCCTCACTAACAGTGGTCACACCATGGCCAACTAGTTCTTCTAGTTTGTTCTTGACGCTCACATTAATAGTGTTGAAAAATCCAGTTAGCTATATAAACGGGAGAGCATAAGAATAAGTAGGTGAATGGTACTAAAGAGAATGTGCCAGCAATGTTAATTTTCAGAGAAAATAACGCTGCAATAATAGCAATTCTGCGTTATATGCATTACAATACGTCACTAGTGTTCAGTTTTAAATATATCAAAATTTCCATTTTTTTTTTTAAAGCTGCATACACCTGCTTTACACTTTCTCTGTATAAGTGTTCTGTAGACACTTTTTCCACATTTATAATTTTTGGGAATTACCTTGATGATCATTTACAAGCTATTTAAGAACATGTGTATTTCAAGTAAAATTGTTTCAAAATGATGTTACCATGGAAACGTGTAATCGGTTACTAAAGTGTGCATTATTTAACCTGCTCAAAATGACATAGAGATGAGAACTTACCAATTTCCTTCTGAACCATTAGCAACAAATAGAATTAGCCAACGCACTCATTTTACCTTTGCCCGTCAATTATACAATGGAAGTCAGTGATCATTAATTGCTTCATAAGATTTTTTTTTTTTTTGTACAAAAAGATGTGATTATAGCGTTTACACAGGTCTAATTCAAGAGAAAGCGTCTTGAAAAGAAAAACACAATTATCTTATTTGTCAAGCTTGGAAGAACATTGCTTTAAAAGTCAGAGATAAGTTGCAACGCGATATTTCTCATTATTTCCATGATTTTTGTTTCCTTTACAACGACAACAAAATGCTAACAATCTCCAAAAGGTCTCTTCTACCTTTTCTATGATTGCGTTTGCATTTGCAAAACTTAATCGCCTTTGAGTGAGTAGTTGCATCAAAACAATTTGTCACTTTTCAAAGACAGACCGATTAATCGATGATCGTTATTGTCATGATATTCACACGCTGTATGGGCCGGGGTATAATGAAAAGTATGGTTACCGTCCCCGTTGGATGCGTGCCCGCGTGTTTTTCATCAGACGGCAGAGTCATGTAGATCCTGCGCTCTGTCATCACCGCCGTGCCAGTTGCAACGGCATGGCGCAGGGCCCAGCTTGCATCATCTTTCGCTCTTTTGCTGGCTGATGTAGCCTGAGATGGGGTAGTATAGATAAAATCTACAGCTCCACGTAGACCTAAAGATCTTTGGAATTTATTGCTCTTCTTGAGCAGGTAAACCAATACTCTCCCAAATAGAAAACTACAGTATAATAATGATCATCGATTGAATGAACACATTAATGTCACTTATTATTTCCGATATGTATCTGCAATTCCATTACAACAACGCTTGCTTAAAAGGGTTAGTGTATCTCATGTGCAGAGTCTACACATATATATTGTTGTTAATTATAAGCCTTCTCGAACAGTTGCTAATTTACACTTTCTGTTGTATGGTCAATTCCAAAGGCATCCATTGTGTTCATTGACCTTAAAAATAAAATTTTATACATTTACATCTGCCACATTGGCTAATGGGAAGCCGAGATTCATAATGTTATCTTTTTATAATAATGTATGTTCTAATTTGCATATTATCATAACTATGGAATGAAAGCTGCATTCTGTGTGTATATTATGTAGTATATATATATATATATATATATATATATATATATATAATACATGTGATGTATTTATGAATATGTGATTATTGCACACGTCTGATTTTTCCGTTAGTAAATATGACTTATTTTTGGCTTTTGATAAACCCATCCCTGCCCGATTTCCTCATCACCCCCCCCCCCCCCTCCCTGGACTTGTTGCCCCTAGGAATAAAGAGGGATTTTATTATCGTTCGGATGCAAATTTCCCCGTTTGGCCAGAAAATTTGTTATTGCTTTTTTTTTAAGTCATGCTGATAATGTGACGTTTCAACCTCATTCTTATTCTCCTCATCCCCTTACATAATCTTCAGTCATTAATGATTTCTTGTCACTGTTTAGCTGTATCTTTTTCCATTACACATGAGGAGATAAAAAATATCAACTGTTTGGTCTTTCAGGAGTTCTGACTTACTATCCCAACTAGTTCCCTTAGGCGGCAGGTGGGAGGGCTCAAGTAAACAAAAGGAGAAGTCACCATACAGTGTACATGTTCTCTTCAAAGTTTTGTGAAAATCATTTCGTACTTTTCTCGTCAGTGTTTGTACATTTCCAGTTGAAATTTAAAGTTATTAAATCTTCAGGCGAAACGTTTTCACATTTCTTGTTGAAACAACTTTCAAGATTGTACATTTTCCCAGCGAGACATTGGTACATTTCCTGGAGTTTGTACAAATCCCGGCTCCACATGGACCCGTGAATGAATTGGCCACGACACGTGGAGGGTCCGTCTGTATTCATTCATCGAAAAAAAAAAAAATACCAAGGGTGCTAACTGGGTGTAGTGGTCTCTCTATCCACCAACTTAAATAAAAAAAAAAAAGAAGAAAGGAATACCAAAAACTGGCGAATTAAACCCACCCATCGTGCTTCGCCCCCGATACCAGGAAAAGGAGTCAACCAGGCACATTGTGTCATATATCTGTGTTTTAAAAACGAAACAAAATAAATCAAATCATATATAATAGCTTCCATTTTTTGTGATACTGAAATGACCCTACTATCAAACAAACAAGTAACATTGCACATTGCGTACCTGAAAATGGGGGAATCTGATGACTTCCTTCATGAAAACACGGGCTGGGCACCCTTTTTTCTTTGATCCTTGGATTACTCGCCGTCTCTTCCGCGGTATGGGATGATCAGTCTGTATATATATATTTTTTTAATGTAAATGAAAAAAAAAAATGCATTAAGTAACTGTACTATCACATGGCAAACAGCTTGCAGAGGGACGTGTATGAAAAAGGGGAAAGATATGACTACTCCGTTAGTGTTATATCATTTTTTTTTTATTTGAGTAAAACGTGACGAATGATTCGAAAGAGGAGAAACATGAAGAACAAGACCGAAATTGATTAACTGTAATAAACTTCACTGAGAACAAAAAGTGTCATCAATAGATTCTGTGACTGACATCATACCTACAGTCTACTAAATTCCTTGTTTTGATAATCCTCCAGTATCTTGAAGAGCAAGATGTGCATATCAATACTGACATATCTTAACCTCAAAGACTATGAGATTTTTAAATATACAGTGTATACGGAAATGAGGTTGGGGCTTCCCCGCCTCCCTGTTTCTCTACCCCCCCCCCCCCCCCAACAAGATCCTAGATGTTAATTGTCCGATTGCAACCACATTAGGACACATGATAGCTCATTATGTCTTTAACCGTCATAAATGCATTGTCAATTTTATGTTACTACCTTTCATATCCAAATAATTCTTGAAAATAATTATGCGATTACGTCCGATTGCAACCACATTAGGACACATGATAGCTCATTATGTTTTAAACCTTCATAAATGTATTGTCAATTCCATGTTACTACCTTTCATATCCAAATTATTCTTAAAAATGCATGAGATTTGCATTTTGCAAGGGTTTTGGTGTTTTTTTTTTCTTTTTAGTTATGTGTCCTTGTCTAAAGTCATCGGTTCAGAAGGTGGTGACTGTCAAATTGTATTATTTTACGTTTGAATTATGATATCACAGCCATGTGAACTATTGATTAATGCATATGCACATTACATATTCAATGCGCGTAGGCGCATTATCTTTTCATTATTGACTTTTAATTCCAGATCTCGTCATTGAATGATCAGAAAGAAACTGGAATTAAAGATAAGTTACATACCTACATGACTTACTTAAATTTAGCAAAATTAGGTAGGCTATATGTGCAAGAATTTTCATTTAAGGCATCATTCTCTTACAACTGTCTTATGTAGTTCTATATATTTTAAAGTACGGTATTTCATTGTAACAAGTATTATAATCTGTAATTGTATTCACTAATGACATTGATTAAATAGAAGTCAATGAAAATAAAGTCCGAAAACAAATGTAGTATGTCACATTTATTTCTGTCCCCAGTGATTATAGACATGAACACTTTTAAAACAATCCATTCACGTTGACATGCCCATGTGAACACGTGACGTAACTCTGTAGCTCTGCATACAAACGTGAGAACGCAAATTTGGTTTCGGGAGTGTATCAAAACTGTGAAAAAAAGGTCAGAAAACGACAGCGGAAACTCATTAATCGATACGAAATAGGCAGTTTATGTCGGGGCAGTCTTTTGGAAGATTAAACGTGTATTTCAACGCTACCATGTTTACCCAAGATTCTCCTCAGATTGACATATTGCATTAATGCTGTTAACAAAACAATGCTGCCATGCAAGCAGAGGCCAATGGCACTGATTCTATGTTATTTGTTTTTATTTATTAAGTATCATTTGTTTCTTTTTCTTTCTTTTATTGCAGAGCATTGTTGCTTTCTTGAAACCACGGGCAACACACAGGCGTGTCATTCGACAGACGGTTTTCTGGTCGTTATTTTACGGCAAAAATAGAAGAGACAAATAATTGATTGAAAGTACAATAAGCTCCGATTAATAATGTCAGGATTGGTCTAATAATGTCATGTAATGCGGGTCATAGGTCCCACATCTGCATACTATTAAGTCCGGTCAATTGGAATCAGGCACACTAATTTTTATAAGCCTTCAGACTATAAGAGCTGTTTATCAACAACTAAAACAGAAAGCGTAGTAGTTATTTCGAACATAAGATTGTGACGTTATTGTTATAGATCATTATGTTTGAACCGGGTATGATGTATTTTGTTTTTCTACACAATTTCACGGATTGGTCATTGGTATGTACGTAAGCGGCCTGACATGATTCCTGTTGCATTTAAAATTTAACTGTAGATTATATTAAACCCAACTTGATTGATTTTAATACATTACCTACAGCTTTTATCGCTATTGGTTTTTTTTTCTCTCAACAACAACCAAAAAGTAATAACATGGGTACATTGTACCACTACTTTGTGATCAGAATCTGTCTCATACTGATACTTCTTTTTCATTGTTTACAATAGAAAAGGGTTGACCGAAGGAAAAAAGAAAATGTCATCTCTGCTCGTCATTCTGTTCACATGTTTAGGGAGGAGTAGTGGTGGCCACAAATTGTCTCTATTGGAATCGGTTAAAGAAATGTGTAATTCAGTTCTCGTGTTAATGGTATTCCTGCTTCTGTTCTCAAAGGTTGAGACAGTTGCGTTTACCTTGTTTGATAGTTTTGATCTATGCACATTATGTTCAACGTCATTTTTTCTTTCTGTTTTTTATGGACGGTGTAATTTTGTTGAAATGCCAAATGCAAGCTCCACAAAGATTTCTTATTTCTTTTATAAATGTGCCAAGCTTGCACTTTTAAATGCTTATAATAATAGCACTAAGTGTATAAACACAATTTTTATTTGTGACCACGTGAACTTGATCCTTCTCTTTCTGGTATGCAGATATTCTAGTAGCCAAATTCAAACCCCCTGTCATTATTCCTCACCCAGAGAACACAAGCTGTTAACATGTGTCAAGTGTTTCTTATTTTCTGGTCGTAACCGTTCAACCGACATTTTTGCTGTCAATGTCTGTACGTACGTAGCTACAAATGTGTCACATTTTTTCAAAGGGAAAATTAGTCATTCCAATGTCTCTGCCTGCTTTTGATACAGTTCTCTTGCTGCTTGTACCCACAAACACAGGTATTTTTGTTTGTAAATCATTCCGTGAAATTTCTACCTCAAGACAAAAATTGTACTCGAACGTCAAGTTTGGTCTACGCATAATGCTTGATCATGTTTTGTGTACAGACATTCCTTTGCCAGGTATTCAAGCATCTTACATAACTCAACCAGGTGAATGTCTTCTTCTCTCTAGACAGCAAGCAGCAAACAAGTTCAAAAGCAGAATTTTGTGTCAACAAGTTTATGTAATACCCACTGTTATGATACTTTTTCACAATGGCTAAGTCAAATAGTGTGAATGATATGAATAATAAAATTGTTGTTATGTCTGCTTACGCACCAGACAAAGAGGATGTACCTGTACATGCCACAAATAGCGAAGAAGGTGATAACCCTGATATAATTAGTTTTTTGAACTCACAAGCTCACGAACTGATACTTGACGTTGATGTAAACGACACCAGTCCTCAAATGCCACCCACAGAATACCACATCGAAGACGATATAATTTCATTATCTCATTCAAATCCAAATCAATTTCTTATTTCATACTTTAACGTAAGGAGCATAAACAAAAATTTTGATCAATTCAGTATGTTCGTGAATCAAGTTAAATTTGATAGTCAAGTTATCGGAATCAGTGAAACCTGGTTAAAGGAAACATCACCTTCTTCGCTATTTACCATTGATGGCTTCACACTTTTGACTAACAACAGGGTAGGCAAAAAAGGCGGCGGAGTTGGGCTTAGCTTTTGAACACTTTTCACAAATACTGTCATCTGCATATGATTCCAGTATACCCGTTGAGCCATTTACTCGTTCAAACCGTAAAAAAGTTCCCCAAAAACCTTGGATTACAAAATCTCTCCTTAGGTCTATTAACCGTAAAAATACCCTTTTCTATAAATACAGAAGTGATCCTAACAGTCGAACTCGGTCTCGGTATGTGCATTATCGCAACGTTCTTACATCATCCATACGTTTAGCCAAAAGAATGCATTTTCAAAGCAATTTATCAAGTATAAAAATGACATCAAGAGTACGTGGAAGGTGATAAATGAAGCGCTGAACACTAAAAAGAACATTGAACCCCCTAGGCATATTATCTATAATGATAAGTACATTGAAGATCAAGCTGATGTGGCAGAAGTATGCAATGAATACTTTGTAAGCATAGGACCTAATCTTGCCAGCAGTATTCCACACTCAAACACTGATTTTTATTACTTTTTAAAGGACCAGAATCAGCAGTCTCTTTTTTTCGAAGCAGTCATTGAAGAAGAAATCAAAGATATCGTGCAAAATTTGAACAATAAGAAAAGCTCTGGATGTGACGGAATCACCAATTTCCTCCTTAAAAACATCATTAATGAAGTAGTTACACCATTAACACACATTTTTAATTTATCGTTATCTACTGGCATAGTTCCACAAAAAATGAAAATAGCTAAAGTTGTACCAATTTTTAAAAAAGGACAAAAAGAATCTGTGATAAATTATCGCCCTATTTCTTTGTTAACTTCCTTTTCAAAACTTCTTGAAAGGTTGGTATATACGCGCAAACACAAATTTCTCGAAAAGTGTGAAGTTTTTTGTAACTCCCAGTTTGGTTTTAGGAAAAACCACAGTACGACCCATGCCTTACTCACTTTTATCCATAAAGTTGCTCATGCTATAGATGATGTCTCCCACACTATTGGAGTTTTTCTTGATTTTTCAAAGGCCTTCGATACAATTGACCATGATATTCTGATTTACAAGCTACGACATTATGGTATACGTGGGAAGGCTTTGGACTGGTTTCGAGATTATTTATCAAACAGAAAACAATTTGTGAGTATAAATGGTCATGATTCTCAGTTAAAGTTAATTTCATGTGGTGTTCCACAGGGCTCCTTACTAGGCCCACTATTGTTTATTTTGTACATTAACGATCTTCCTAGTTCCACGCCAATTCTTTCCTTTAAATGTTTTGCTGACGACTCCAATCTGTTTTTTTACACACAGAGATCATCATACTCTTGTTAACACAATGAATAAAGAACTTAAATCTGTGCAATCTTGGATATACGCCAATAAATTGTCACCTAATATCGATAAAACTCATTGTATGCTTTTAGCAACAGTCTTAAAACCCTTCCTTGTAACATAAAGTTTAATGAAATTGAATTAAATCAAGTTAGTAGTATAAAATTTCTAGGGCTTTTTATTGACAGTGATTTGTCTTGGAAATCCCACGTCAGTTACTTAAGTAATATTCTTTCAAAAAATACGGGTGTTCTTAATAAACTGAAGAATGTTTTTACAAGTCAAATCCTGCTTAATCTTTATTCTACTTTGATTGCTCCGTACCTTAATTATGGTATTCTTGTTTGGGGGAATGCACCTAGAAATCTTCTTGACATACTGTTCCGTGTTCAAAAACGCGCCATCAGAAATATCAACCATGTTGGATATTTGTCTCACACGAACGATCTATTTTTCAAAAATAAGATACTGAAAACATCAGATTTATTTAGTTACAACGTCGGCATATTTATGTATAAATTTTCTGCCAAGGAGTTACCGGATGTTTTCACTCGCATGTTCAGGAAAAACTATTTGATTCATAATTATCCTACCCGCCAAAGTGACGCATTTCACCTTCCACGTACTCGAACAAATTTCGCTAAAAAACGATAATGTATGCGGGCCCCAGATATTGGAATGACCTCTCCCCCGAAATAACAAGCTGCTTGTCTTTATATTCCTTTAAACGCAAATTAAAAGAGTCTTTATTGAGTGCATATCTTGCAGAAACTGAATTGTAATGTCTTATGTAATATTGTGGTATGTTATTGTCCGATCAAACATTCTTGTCAACACGCTGCAGATTCCATTTTAGGTCTTGCTGTCAGGCTCTCGGAATTCATCATTATCAATTCCACATTCTACTTCGCTTCCCTCTCCTCCTCTTTCCCTCTTTCTCTCTCTAGCTTTCTATACAGAGCTTGACGGCGGACACCAAATGGCTTGATAGCTGTACATGTTACTTCTTGTGTCTTACTGATCATATCCTGGCGATAACTTTAATCCAACAACAGTTTATAGTGTACATTATGTATATACCTAAGTAGGTTTCATGATTATGCAAATCATGTTGTCCTCCTGAAACCAATGATATGTCGGTCACAGTAATAGTTCACATTTTAGTTTTTTGTAGTTTTTTTTTTTTTTTCTTATTTGGCACTCTTACATTATCTGGTCTTATCTACTATCCGTTCTCCGTTTCTTTTTCACAAACACTGATTACTCGGGGCTTACAGCCAAACAAGCTTGCTTTCATGTAGGTCCCGCCATACTTTTCTTTGATCAACCCCATCTCGATTTCGAATTTGACCAGTTATTACATATAATTACTGTGTTATCACCATGTTTATTGCTGTGTTTTGCACATTGTTTACAAGGTGAAAGAACTTGTTTGATTTCTGTTATAATGTCCACAAATGAGAAGTATGGAAATAAAATGAATTGAAATGAATTGAATTGAATTGAATTGAATGTAGAAGGTTCAAACATTGGTAACGGACGACGAGCATGAACATGAAAAAAAAAAACGGAAAACGTTTTATTTGATTGGCATGAATACAAAATAAATAATAATGTATCACATTAACTCAGTTTTTGGTTTCTGGGGTGGGGTGGCATCATTTTGCACCTCCCAAACCGTCACCTGCATCTCCTGCTCGGTCTCTTGTTTCTTTTTCTCCTGAGCATACTGGTGCTTGTTTCGGCCGTACATGCAGCTTAAGAAATATCTGCCGGTCGTCACAAATGGAACCCCATCGTATGGCACTAATCCGTTGGAGTCTTCCTTAAACCTTATCAGGTACGATGAGAACGCAGTTTCTGAAGCCGTATATGAAATCAAATGGAGGGAATTAAATTTCCAGTCTTCATCTGTATCATAATATTTATCCTTTATTCTAAACGTTAACCTTACAAGAAAATGCGGCCTTGTTTTTGAATAGTGATTGCTAGTAAAATGTCTAAAAAGACGAAACGCGTGTTGATCGATTCATCACATAAACACAGTTTTTTTTTTTTTTTTTGCATTAATGCTGTTAACAAAACAATGCTGCCATGCAAGCAGAGGTCAACGGCACTGATTCTATGTTATTATTTTTTATCTTTATTCCACTACTTAAATAATGCCAACTATTCGATTTGAAGCAGAGAAAGCTGATGAGCTTATTTGGGGCATTCAATCTTATTATCAGATGATCAATTTCATACTCAGTGCGATCAAGTCATAGAAGGTAAAAGAATAAATTTTTAATTTTAACTTTAAATTTTAACAATGGGATGATGGGGTGAGGATATGGGAAGAAATGGGCGAAAGTATAAAACAAGGAAAGATGTTTACAACCCAGGATTAATACATTTATGTTTAATTCTTCTGCTTTGTTCCGTGTGCATGTATTTTTGATTTTTCATTTCAAGACACAATGAATTATAGGGTCCACTCAGTAGTGCATGAAAACAAGACAAAAGACAATTACCTACTTAAACATTCTCCTTTCGATGACACCTCATCACCCATTAAAAAACGGCAACCCCCCAACACACACACACACACACATCACACATCACATCACACGATGCATCAAAAAGAAAACATGACACAGGATGATCTTATACTTAATCCCTCGAAAAGAAGATAAAAAAAAAGAAGATATCAATGAAATGATAAATAACAAACAAGAGGTAGGCCCATAGGGTGTTCATTTTATCGGTCAAAATGGAGTCGAAATTGTTTTTCTGGAAGATGTCCATCAATCTACCCTATTGTACATCGTTGTACACTGTCAAGTGACTGTCTGATGTGCCCGCACATTGCTGCCATTGTAATGTCATAATACTCGTGAATTTCAAATTTCAGCATGAACAGGAGGGCCTACACGGAAAAATAAGTAATGTTCATCATGGAGCCCAATCTATTCCACTCGAAAGTAAGAGAAAATATGACACATACGAAGGCCTTCAGGTAACTAATTTCCAGACATGTTTTACAATAAGTCATTTTCTTTGGAACGTAGTTTCTTTCTTTTTTTCTCTTTTTTTTTTTGAGGGGGGGGGCAAATGTGAATGACTGATGATATTTCGTCACTGGCTGTATTCCTCTTGTTGAAATGCCTCCACATATTTTCAAATTGAATGACGCAAATGAGCAATTGACTGCTCGGACTGCTCCGATAGTGAATTCGAATGACTGGATTTCGAATTGGAGTGCTGATTGAGTGCTGCGAGCATTGAATCCGTTATTGAATGCTCGGAATAGGAACGTAAATGACAAGGTTACGAAATTTACCAATAAAAGCTATATTCTGATTAACTGTTGTTACTTAATAAATATGATTCGGTTCTTATGGTTTGGGTTGAATTAACATCTAGAAGTGCACAAAGCTCTTTGTTGGCCTTTTCTCTACAAAGACATTGTGTACATATACACAAAAGAATATCGAACAGATCGAACAGAAGACGGGTGCAAGTTACGAGTTTTAAATCCACGAATGAAACAGCCCATGAGTCACACAGCCTACGAAATGTAGAATCCACCCGTCATATACAGGCACGATTTCGACAATAAGCAAACTATAGGCCATCGACATGCTCGAGACTTACTTTAGCCCCGTGTTATTATGTCGTACTCCTATGGGCAGTTTTCATCTGTCAGTATGGAACCCATGTAGGCTTTAGTGCTCCTGGAGTTTTTTTTAACTAAAGAACTCTTTGGGAGTATGGCTCGTGGATGTCGATCTCTCGGAATGACCCTCGTGAATATAGTACCCATCTCGACCTGCACTTGTATTAAAAAAAAAAAAAAAAAAGACGGGGGAAGTGTCCTACACCAGATACAATTATACATGTTTTAGTGTATAGTACGTACAGTTCCACTCATGTACGTGTGTGAGATACACACTGACATTATGAACAATAGAAATTTGAACTGTACTCGAAGAATGACATGATTGTATCTCGTGACCTGTATGTTTAAACCCTATATTTCAAGTAATAATTACCCGACTTTTCATCATTCACATTGCCTGCTGTCACTACAGCTTCAGCAGATGTGTTTTCCAGTTGGCGTAGTTGATGGTGTCCAAACCCTTTGGATTTTTGGTCTCCAACGAAAGAAGTGGTCTTGCTGACTTCAAACATTTCTAGAATGCAGTTAGCATCGTCCAGTGTTGATACCCATCCGACATCATGGCTCGTGTTGCTTTGCAGGTGGTGCCACGTTTTCATTTCCTGCCATGGCTGGGCCATGGTGGACTAGTACGTATAGTACCTTTCACCGGGACAATTTGACACTGTGTAAAAGATATAATTATAGTAGTAAAGTTTGTCATCATTAACTATAATTCAAGGCCATTGGAAAGATGTGACCAAGGGTGAGTCATAAAGCACGCATACAAAATAGGACATCATTATTATTATTATCGGGATTGTTTTCGCATTGCCCGTTATGGCTGGATATGGTGTACAATATATATATATATATATATATATATATATATATATATATATATATATATATATATATATATAGTTTGATTATATATTATATAAATATAATGATACTTGTAGTCCGCGTGTTGGTAACAGTATAGGAAAGATGACGAAGTAGAGTCCGAATGCATTTCGACAGTCCAACAGTGTTATTTATTCGCACCAAATTTTCGACGATACATTAAATTTTTTTGTCGAAAATTTGGTGCGAATATAGTTATATTAGTTATATATATATATATATATATATATAAAGGGCGAGAAGATAAGAGCATTCCCGGCCCGAGGTAGCTAGTTCAACGTACATGTATAGAATAAAAGTAATGAAGGAGCTATAGATAGACTGATTCTGTACACGGTCGGGACCCCTTCTCTCTTTCTCTCTCTCTCCCTCTCTGGTATGTTTATATCCGTGAATAATGGCAATATATTATGCAGACTGAATGCACATGTATTAGCAGGCATACCAACCTTTTAATACTATTTGCTCACAAAGCTGAAACTGAAAACATGTGTCCCTTCCTGCAATGGACATAATTACAATAATAAAATCTGTGTGTGTGTGGGGGGGGGGGGGGGGGCTGTAATTGCACCATACCTTGAATGTTTATAACAAACAAGGAAAAATAAAGAAGGACAAAATATGTTATACTACCAAAAGAAACAGATGCCGTCTGCATGACATGTATCATAATCTTACATACAGGACCAGGCAACTGGGAGCAACTTTTTTTTTTTTTTTTTTTCACAGGGGTGCTGAACCCCTGAGCCACCCGTTAGGTTGCCGGACTACATGCAGCAATATAGACCAGTTCGTAATTCCACTTTGCGCATGAGCAGAAAATGGTCATTTGTACCAACAGGAATTTTGGTTTATCATTTCACTGAAATGAGCATCTGTGATGTGATGATTATTCATGTGATCCTTATCTGATTAGTGCTTGCCAGCACATCCACCTGATAGCAAGCCTGGCATTTGCAATATCAAAAGAAAAAGGTTGTCATTACATTCCATACGAAACAATAAATTAGATGCCTGCTAAAATGTCAACTGACGGACTATTCTGGTCACCTGGTCTAAGCAAAAGCTCATTCTTTGTTTGAACATGAATTCCACAAATTGTTATGTCGGGCAAGCTTATGCATTATACCGCTTTGAAAACGAGTGAAGTGCCTAACCAACTGAGAAAAAAGAAAGGTCGTTTGTACCAAGGTGTACATAAGCTAATTACGAACTGGCTTATACCCTCGGGTGAGAAACTATAATTATAGCAACCTGCTGTGAGATGGCATGTAATGATCATACGTAGTAATCATTCAAGGGGGAGGGGGAGGGACAGAGGAGGGGACCGGTCATTCAAGTGGGGGGGGGGGGGAAGGAGGCTGCCACATGAGGATACTTTTGCAATTTTAGAGAAATTCCACAATATTTTGCAAACTTTTAGTTGAAAACTTGTAATTTCTTGATTCTACACAGTAAAAAAAAAAAAAACGTGAATATTCAGGGACAGTGTCAGTGCCAAGGCCGGCGGAACACTAATAGTGAGGGGGCCCACTACCAATATGAATGGGGGATAGGGACGTCAATCCGTTTAAAAAAAAAAAAAAAGGAGAAAGGGAGCATGGCCGTATGTGCATGGCCCTCTTTTCTAAGGGTGGGCAAGGGAGATTTTGCGTTTTCCCGGTGAAATCCAATGATCTAGTCCCCTTTTTGATGATAAGAAAGGAAGTCTTCAAGATAATGTGAATGGTTGATGTTGTAACTGTTACCTCTTTTCCATGCAGTTTGTGTGTTTTCACTATGTGGGCCTATATGGATACTATCACTAGATCAGTCTGTGAAGATTGACCAAAGGGGAGGGTGTAGTATCAGCATCCCACACGAGGAAGATTTTGCAATTTTAGAAGTAAATTCCAGCAACGATCTGGTGCACACGATTTCGTGGAATATTTGGGAAATTGTAAATCAAAAAGTAAGGGGAGTGTTTCCCCCCCCCCCCTTCACTGTAGGGAACTTTTGCATCTTTTGAATTGAAATATGGTGCAAATCTTAGGTAGCGTATTTGGAATCTTTTAAGGAGGAAAGTATACTCTTAAGAAAAAGATTATTCAAGGTAAAATGAGGG
The DNA here is from genome assembly GCF_964275005.1 of Diadema setosum. Taxonomy (NCBI): domain Eukaryota; kingdom Metazoa; phylum Echinodermata; class Echinoidea; order Diadematoida; family Diadematidae; genus Diadema; species Diadema setosum. The sequence goes on along the minus strand of NC_092692.1, from coordinate 15,214,652 downwards.
TGGACAATGATAAGAGAAAGGGTGATGTGGAGGAGATATCCACTCCATGAACACACACACACATACACACACACACACACACACACACACACAAACGAAATCCAGCTGCGATGGATGCATATAGCGTATATTTTGTCATATTTGAGGAAAAATCGATAAAAACACATCATTAAGAGAGAAGCAATAAATTTCGCATGCTGTTTGTCACTTCTTTCCCCTGCTATAACCTTAGCACCTTTCAGAACTAAAATCCAGCAATCTCGTGCACGTCAGGTTGCATATTTAGAAACTGTACAACATGAAAAATAATGAAAATGAATATTCTCGGGCAATAGAGGTGAACCGAAAAGAAGGGCATGAAGGGGAAGGATGTTGAAGGGGTATCGCCCTTCCGACTTGAGAAGAACAATTGCAAATATAGAACTGAAATTCGACAAGCTAGCGGAACTTTAGTTGACATATGTTTTGACCAACTGCCAATCAGTTATTTTTATCGCTAATTTGGTTTTTGCTTTATAGCGTGAGCCCTTCTATTCTTTCATATGTTCTTCTTTAAGGCATGATTTAACCATTTGATGATGAAACATAAACCCAGCATTAGTGCTACAAAATAGTTCTAAAATTTGCGTCTGTGATAGAAAAAAAAATCAAAAATTAAAAAAGTATAATCTATGTTAAGTAGCCAAATGTGAACAATAGTTATGAAAATGTTTCAAGAGTAAGCCGTCTACAGTTAGGGTTTAATGAGAAAAATAGTGATATCTCCATAATAGTATTTATTGCAAAACTGATATGGTAGGATGTTTTGAGATAAAAATGACCTACACGTATGCATCAAAAGTGATTTCTTGAACACTTTCAAAATCACTGCTTACCAAAGGTAAACAGGACCTTATTGTGACATTAAATCCACCTTCCGATGTAACATTATATTCTGATAATATACTCAGGCCTCACGACGGGGATGGCTGGTAAGTGAAATGCATGTGATGATTCCAGAAAAGACTAATAACAAGGTAATAAGGGCTACTTTCGTTTTTATTACCGTCATCTATAGTCTACACATCAGCAGGTCTATAGAATTATAGGACTACCGAGTATTATATACCCTATATACCTCTAGATACGTTTCCATCTCCATCAACTGACTGAGACCGATGATAAGCCCTGGGTTATAGGCCATATTAGATCATACACAAGAAAAGGATTGCAAAGAAAAATACGACAGTCACAAAATTAGTCATATTAGTACAACATCACAGTATAGGTGTATCAGTATGGGACCGAAAGAATGTTGCAATATCAGACAAAGAACCTGTAAATTCACCAAGTAGGAAAAGATAATTTCTTCAACGTTTACACTAAAAAAAAAAGATGCCATACATCCCAGATTAGATCGGAAAGAGTTGTTTCAGGGACAATTACCCCGATAATCTCATCAAAGGTCAAAGGGAACTCGCTATCATAGACTAACTATGCTTTTCAAGGGGCCGCCCTCAAACACAAATTACAGGTTATACGATGACGGTCTCCTACATTTTGTATGTATTCATTCCATTGACTTGAACCTTTGATTTTCCATTTGTTTTGCATATTTATAATTCACCTATACAATACGTATTTCACTGTTGGTATATGTCATAAATATATATATATATATGATATATATTCATTTTGTGTTGGATATAAAGTGAATAGTATTGGAAAATTGTTAGGTTGTATATACCTTGTAAAAATGCAGAAATAAATCAACTCCAATCAAATCATAGCAGTGGGATCACCATTTCATTATAATAGTTACTAATAGTTGGGCACACTAAAAACAATCAAACACACATTAGGGTCAAGGTTCTGGAACATTCATCATACTTTATAGGCCTACTAGTATTTGTTCACAATAACTCTACCACGTAGATTCTGCGTACTAAGTTAGAATCTCATATAGTGCCTATATACAGAATAATATTCACCACTGACAACTTACAAGGACATAATCATCGCCGACGGAACGGGGGTTGGGGGTGTGCTCTGGGCCGGGCCCCCATTTTTTTCTTTTCTCTCTCTCTCTCTTTATTTATTTTTTTTTTAATCCTGTTCACAGGAATACATAGGGTGTCACCACTTTGTGTCCCCTTTTTTATATCCCGAGAGTAGCAGAATAGAAATGGACGAAAATGTAATGAAACCTTTCGAAGCCGGTACGAAATGCCGTGTAGACCTTTTTATTACTAATATTATTATAATTATCATTGTTATTATTATTATTATCATTATTATTATTATTACCATTATTATCATTAGTAGTAGTAGTAGTAGTAGTAGTAGTAGTAGTAGTAGTAGTAGTAGTAGTAGTAGTAAGCTCAAGCAACCCGGAAGTGCCCCCCCCCCACTTTTTGCAAACGCGTGCCGCAGGCGGTGATAATCACGTATAGAATCTAGTACATATACGTATTTTTGTGAAGGCGGGTACAGTACTTCAGGGGTCTTTAGCGGGACAGTCTTGTACGGGAATGGAAAACAGTCGATTAGTCTACAAAAATATATATATAAAAAGTAAGATTGGTTCTAGTAGTCGGGAATCCTTATAGTGTATCGCCTCATTTATGGTTTGAAAATGTCGGAAAATTTGTGGCAATGTGTCTTTATTCATGACAAATATTTAAACGAAAGGTGTCCCTGTGTAAATCAAGACTACACTCTTTCTTTTTAAACAACAATAACTGAAGGTTTCACAGTTTTATAGTGTTATACTATAGTAGAAAACGTACTCAAAGTGTGGTGTAGACAGACCCAGACAATAAGTGTCTATATTACTGACTATAGCAATAGGATAAACTCCTAACATTATCTGGCATATTGAAAACCAAGTTTTCAGTTTCCGATCATACTTATCTCGAGAAAGGTCTCAATCACTTAGCACTTGTGCCTATTACGTTACATCTAATTTCTAATTCTGTTAAAATGCACTTCTCCGACGGTTCTATCCCGCTCCGAATCCCCTATCGTTTAGGCCTATAACGTTACTAGTAACACAACAGCTACTTTGCTAGGACGGGACGGGACTCGGCGAGTTGAGGTGGGGAGAGCTCCGGCGGGGAGCTCCCGGGGACGGGGCAAGCGGGGTAGGCAAGCGTATGCATGCGTGCGCGTAGACCATGATTGACAGTCGAGAGCGCCTAAGCTCCGTGATTGACAGCCGAGAGCGCTTTACTGACACTCCATGATTGACAGCCGAGAGCGCCTGAAAACTCCATGATTGACAGCCAGTAAACTGTATCTTATAACAGCAAATGTAGGTTGTATTTTTAAGCAAAATTTGTAAAAATAAGCAGGTCACTCACGTACGTTTGGCCGGCCTGAATTCGCGTACTGGACGTTATTATGCGCTCCGATCCCGCCCGTAGCATTAACACGTACACACATCTCCTTGCCTACTTATACGAGGTACGTGAAAAACTGAAAGGCCATGCATGCCTACGGTGTACGTGAAAGGCATATGGTACAGTCATCGCGCGTCGTTCATTACGCGTGATCTGTGAGCCCATGCAAACCAGAAATGAATAATTCATAATGACGTCAAATGACGCGGGGTCGCAGCAGCGCCCATACAGTCCTTCCCGTTTGTTTCGCGTACATTCCCACTCACGCCATAAAATCAAACAACATCAGCACCATTATGACGCTTAAACATGACCATTGTGACGTCACAATAAAACAACGCAAGGTCACTGCGCCGAATATTCAAGTCGAGCGCATTTAACAGTGCGCTGCCATCTACTGTACAGGATCCGTGCAATGGCGGCTCCCACAACGCAAAATGGCAGCTCCCTCGCGCGGCTGCCTCTCTACTGGACTACGCCCTCTTGTGGTATAATCTCTTTGATACACTACTACACACATGCACACATAAAATTCCGTGTTTTTTTTGTGAAAAAAAAGAACAACAAAACTTTATTGTCATTTGTGCAGTGATGCTGCCCTCAGTCGGTCCCAGTTAGCGTATTCACGTGTGGCGCATGGCGCGAACGCGCGGATCAGGTTTCGCGACATGTTGAAAGGTTTTTTGACAGCATTAAAAAAAAAAAAACAGGGCGTTTCTTGGCTGAAATTGTTGGTTTATTCGCTAATCTACATTATTTGAGAGATATATGAAATACATGATCAAACTTTTCTTTTTTTTGTACCGCTACTCGGGCGGTACAAAAAAAAAAATAAAAAAAAAAATACGTGAATCTGATTGAACATGGACACTTCGTTCCAGATTCTCATGTTTTAGGATTTTGACCCCTTTATCATCTTAGGCTTTTGAAAGGGAAGGCGTAATTTTTTTAAAGGGAAGCCTGCTAGCATACGTAGGCCTACAAGCAGCGTGACGTAGTACGGCGTACTAGAATGGCAAAATGTCCAGTGAAAAGGCGGCCAGCCCGACATGTTGCAGCAAAACATATACGATGCATTCGGGTGAACACCAAGAAGCCGCACTATCCCTGTTTCTTTTTCGGGGGGGGGGGGGGGGCTGAAATTTGCCCTGAATGGCAATTGTCATGGCAACAACAAGAATCCAGCTCCCTGATTGGCTGTTGCTACGGAAAGTTGCCATTCCAGCAAAAGTTGACATTCTAACATCTTTTATGAAATAGGGCCCTGGACCCTTTTACATGTAGGCCTATGTTCGGAAAGATTTGAAGCTATCCCTAATTTAAAACATTTCTGGAGAAAATGGCAAAAGACTCCCTATTTCAAGCTTGGGACTTTTCTCCCGAATTCAGACCCTATAGTAGTCCCGCCCCACCCCCACCCAAGCGGTCAACCATACACATAGGGCCTATATGCTTGCTCCAGATTCATAGGGATACCCCCCCCCCCCCCGAGGGGGGCGGGAGTAGGATTTTTACCCTCACACGCTCTTTGGGATGGGAAGCCATGAAAATTACCTCCTATCGAGGTCTTGGTATAGGGAAGCTATAAGCCTAACTATAGCATGGCGTAAATCATTTTGTGCAGCCATGCATGTGGCGAAATGTCCTAACGAAGAGAAGGCCGGTCCGACACGCTTTGCAGCAAAATATGCACATCAATATCACAGTGGCGGATTCAGGGCGGACCGCACCGGGCGCCCCCCCCCCCCTTTATTTTTTTTATTAAAACAAAAGAAATAAAAAGAAGGAAAAAAGGAGGGGTGCGTGCGCCCTCCCCCTCCCCCCTTTAACCCTATAAAGCCCAAGGGGCGGGGGCACAGTGTGTCCCCTACAGACCAGACTTTCATTTGCCACTCCTTATCCCCTTATCCAATTTCAACAAAATTTGATGACTTTTCCTAACATTTTATTGCGAACATTTTGATATATAAGTTAGCTATATTTGGTATTGCTGGTTGCCATGGCAACCATAAACTGACAACCATGTCAGTCAGATTTTGCGTACTACCCTGTTCCAATTTCAATTAATAATATTATAGAGTATGAAATGGGCAATTCTTGACTGAAATTTGCTGAAGAAGCAAAATGTGAAGTAATTATGGCCCTGAAATGTTTTTTTCTATTATTTCCTTTTTTATGTGACAAAGACTTAAAACAATAGATATATGATATGAATTCATTGAAAACAACAGTATTTTCCAAAGATTGCCCTTCTATTTTGTGTCATTTTCATTCTTTCACCCAAGCTATGCCTGTAATATCATTTGTTTATCATATTATCAATCTGCAAACTTAAAATTCCAATATTATAGAAATACGAAATGTGATAACTATACACGTACCTATCCCAAACAATGCGGCATCACAGGTCTCACAATGTATATCTGTACGTTGTTATGAATAGCGCCCCGATGTTGTGACCTTGAGAAATTTCAGCCATAACAAATAATGAGATTCGACTTGTACTGTACTTCATTTATGGCAAATATGAAAATAATTCATTTATAATAAGACATTGTATACTGAAGATAAAGAAATTACACAGAAAATCATGTTTTAGCATATTTCCTATGTATTTGGTTGTATTTTGGTAAATAGCGCCCTCTATGGGTGACTATGAGAAAATTCAAATGTGCGGTCATGGAGAGTATGAATTGCTCTACCCATGTGCCAAATGTGACGATGATATATACATTAAATAATAATAAAGTTATAGGGGGCTCAATGTCCCCCCCCCCCCCTTGCTCCTGCATGGGAAGGGTCAAAATAGCTTGGGCTTTAAAGGGTTACTTTTGTAACTGCACCCCCTCTTTACGGAATTCCTGGATCCGCCCCTGAATATCCAGCACATTCTGGAGATCGGGCAATCACCAAATTGAAAAATATTTCGGGGGAAAATACTAAAAGACCGCTATATTTCAAAGATTTTTCGTTTCTTCCCCGACATGATCCCCTAAAATATACACCTTTTACGAAAAATCGGGACAAAATGCGCATCCGGTATGACCACCTGACAGGGGGAGGGGGAGGGGACCCCCTTTTCCCAAAAATTGGGAACGCGCATGACGGTACAGACGGATGACCACCTGAGGGTGTGCATGGGGGCAGGGGGGTGGCTTCTTCCTCTCTCTGATGTGGACTTCCCAATAGGACCTTCTGATGATGGCGATGATTAGTAGAAGAAGAAAAAGAAGATGACAGTTACAATGAGCACGTACAATAAAGTCAATAAACATCACTCAGATAGGAACATAATTATTATGAAATAAGAGAGCTCGTGTCGCCGTTGTTTTCAGCATTTCTTTTCAGCCTGATCATGTTCTCTAAAACATATGTATGATTCGTTTTGCAAAACTTCTATACTTCCCCCTTGAACATACTCTCGTATAGTTTGTGATGTATTTTTCTGGCCATCTATCACAGTCATTTCAACCCACAGCTCTGAATGTGATCATTCTTTTAAAGGGATGGTTTATACAGTATTGGTGGAGATGAAAATTGGGCTTTAATTTTTTTGCGAGATACCAAGGAAACACTTATGAAATAGTACAGAGCATACCATTTTAATAGGAATCCAAAGTTTATTTGATAAAAATCGGGTTTGGAATAGCTGAAACATCCAAACACAAAGTAAAACAAAACAATCGTAATAAAAGGTGGGTCCCGCACTTTATCAGGATCGCTCTGTTTAGGATATCTCGGCCATTTCAAAACCAATTATCATCAAATAGACATTGAATCCCTCTTGGAATTGCATGCTCTTTCATATTTCCTAAGAGGTTTCTCACTATCTCACCAAAAAAAAAATGATAAAAACCTGATGTAAAGTCTCAACCAAAACTATACGATCCCTTTAAGCATAACAAGACACTGCCTATAGGTCTTTCTAACACCAGGTCAGGATGAACCGAGACCAGTCCTAATGTATATGAGTCTTATGCGATTATTTGATTGACTGCCAAAACAATGAAACTTTTCAAGTTCTGCAAGTTCCTGCAGAGTCCTGTCTCGCGCACTGCTTAGCTTCCACAAGTCGTGGTTTACCAATGTCACCCATTCCATGGCCATGTGTGGGGACTGCGGGACCGGGTCGGGGGTGGGGTGGGGTGGGGGTGGGGGATGGGTCAAGGTCAATGGTATCCCCCCCCCCCCCCCCCCCCCTTCGTAGACGGGAAGAATCTAGATCTAGGGACGGCCGAATCTTTGGAAATTGGAAATCATTGATGGATGTTGTAATATTTTTCTCATTTTTTCCCCGTTTAGAATGTGCAAAATTATTGCTGTTTTCACATTCAAAACACCCGTATTATCTTTACAAAATGTTTGCATTTGGTTATGAGGAAAATAAGTTGTCTATAGCTCTTTCACGTACCCCTTTATGTTGGAGTGAGTTGCGTCAATAATTGTATGTATGTATGCGTGTGAGTGAATGTGTGTGTGTATGTGTGTCTAGAATGTTGTTCATATCATAATTCCGTAATGTATCTCTATTAAGTTCTTTTAAGGGTTTTCAAGTACTGCTCTATGAAACCGGCATATAGTTTCCATCTTTTAATGTCAACACTAACAGCCTAAAGTATTGATACAAATATTTCATAAATTGATATTTTTCACTGTTAGCTTGTGTGACATAATAAAATTGCTAACCCAGAGAAAGGTCTCTCATGTTATTCTGTTGTTGTTGTTGTTGTTGTTGTTGTTGTTGTTGTTGTTGTTTTGTTTGTTTGTGATTTTTTTTTTTTTTTTTTGGGGGGGGGGGGGCGGCGGTTCCAGAGGTGTGATGTGGAAGTTACTTGGAGGGGGTAGAAAACAGTTCTTGGTTCAAAATACAACTTAATAAGTAGACAGTTAGTGTGGGGGTTTTAAAGGGATCGTACAATAGTTTTGGTTGAGACCTAATTTCAGGTTTTTAATATGTTTGGTGAGATAATGAGAAACCTCTTATGAAATATGAAAGAGCATGTAATTCTATGAGGAATTCAACGTTTATTTCATGAAGATGTGATTGGGTTTGAAATGGCTGAGATATCCCCAAAAAGAGCGATTCTAAGTGTGGGACCCATGTATTACGATCGCTTTGTTTTACTTTGTTTTTGGATGTTTCAGTCATTCCAAACCCGATTTTCATCAAATAAACTTGGAATTCCTCTTAAAATGGTATGCTCTGTACTGTATCATAAGTGTTCTCTAATTGGTAGCTCGCAAAAAGTTAAAAGCCCAATTCTCATCTCCACCAATACTGTACCATCCCTTTAAAGTGCCTTGGCATAACCTCTTCCCCAAGTATACACTGCAAATGATATTTCATTTCCATGCAACATTACAGTGAGAACTGAAATTATCAGATATTTCACGGGAGGTTATTGTATTTCTATACCAGTGATGGGATTTCTTTATTGTTTTATACTTAATCACGAAATTCTGAGATGACGCCATTACCTAATGTAATTTGTAATTGCGATTGCTGTGGATATCATTGTTTCGTGAAAACATTTCAGAAAACTGTCTCTCTCGAATTTGTTGAAACTTTGACAGTTATGTTTTGTTGTTGTTGTTGTTTTTATTTCAAAGGACTATACGCTTTTGTGTTGTAAAGTTAACACAGATTAGACTTTTTTTTTCCTGCCCCTTTGCCATATTGGGGCTGGTGGTGGGGGCACTTTTGGTTAAGAAAAGAATGATCCAAGAAGGGTGGGGCACAATAACGTCAACCACGAGCACTGCGCCCCCCCCCCTTTTTTTGTTTTTGATTACGGTATTTTTATTTATTTTTTTTTTTTTTTAGCGGCTCAGGCCTGATCCCATTCTCATAAATGGATGCAGCTGCTGGTATGCACATTCGCGAAGGACAGGTGTCACACACAATCAGTCGGCCTACCGTGCATGGTAAACTGATGAGCCTTCAGAGTATTAGGACCTGTAGTACAAACTTTACATGTTTCCTCAAGCTCAAAGGGTGTGTACAGTTCTGATCGAGGTGAGGATTTAGCTTTTAACATTTTGTGAGAAATTCAGAAACCACTCTATGAAATGTCAAATAGCATCAATTCTTAGGGGTATCAAAAGTTTATTTGATGAAAATCGGTTTTGAAATGGCTGAGATATCCAAAAACAAAGTGAAACAAAGAGATCCTAATAAGAGGCGTGGGCTGTAGTCTTTTATTATTATCACTTTTTTGGATATCTCGGCCATTTGAAAACCAATTTTCATCAAATAAACGTTGAATCCTTCTTAAAATTACATGCTCTTTCATATTTCATAAGAGGTTTCTCATTATCTCACTTATATAGGAATGTTCAAAACATGAATCACTACCTCAACCAGTACTGTACAGTCCCTTTAACGTCAACCACGAGCACTGCGCCCCCCTTTTATTTATTTATTTATTTATTTTTTATTTTTTTAATGAATGCAGCTGCTGGCATGCACATTCGCGAAGGACAGGTGTCACACACAACCAGTTGGCCTACCGTGCATGGTAAACTGATGAGCCTTCAGAGTATTAGGACCTGTGTACAAACTTTACATGTTTCCTCAAGCTCAACCGTGATACTTCTTCATCCTACTGAGTATACATCTAGTACATTCCTTCCTAGATATTCCTCTCCCTCTTCTCCATTATTTTTTCTTCCATCTGTTCTTCTTCTTTTCCATTTTTCTTTTTATTTCAATTTCATTTTGCTTTTTGTCCATTTCCATTTTCCACTGCCCCCTCCTGTGTCTCCTGCTCCAGCTCCTCCTCATCACATCCTCCTCCTCGTCGTCGTCGTCAGCCTCAACGTGAAAAACCGAACATCGCAATGCACTTGCTGACACAAGAAACACAAGAGGGCGTTTTTGCAAATATTTCATCGGCATCCAAGCGCTGATTGTCTTTTGAGCGTTATCTATCTGCTCACCTAACTGCGACAGCCGCCACACGGAGTGTGGCGGCTGCGCCGTGGTCCCATTCAAGATCTTCATGTTGAACAAACGGGTGCCTTTGCGGCGCTATATTTCCTTAATTTTTCAACAGAAACTACTAGGAATACTCACATGGGTCGATGAAACCTAAATGACTATCATCGGCGACTGTTTGATGCATTTCATTGCTTGTGATGCACAAAATGATGTCTTATAAGCAGCTCACCTATGTTCACAGAATTCACAATCACTTGCACAAGCGCACAGAATACTTGAACTGTATTGCTAGCCTTTTGTCAAGGCCCTCTCGCTGTAACTGAAGAGCGAACGGACGAGCGAAGCTAGTCCATCCGAGCGCACAGCGCTACCCCACTCGACTGGCTCTCCACACCATACAGCAAGAGGGCCTTGACAAAAGGCTACGTATCACTTGCTACAGACGTAAATATTCATAAATGAATGATACACGCCAAAAAAAAAAATGAAATAACAACAACAACATGCTGCTGGCATTTTTTTTCCGTACCCTTAATACGCCGAAGAAATGTGTTCCAGTAATGCTGCTTGAATCGCTTACAAAATAATAATAATAATGTCTTGATCATGCACACTGAGTTCATGAATATTCATTTACAATGTTACTAGTATTATGTACATCGACGATGCGACCGATGGGAAAAAAAAACAAGGAAAAACTGAAACCCCACCTCTTCCTCTATCTCACTGAATATGGCATCCATGATGCTGTGATTCAAATCACAATTCTATATAAACTAGACTGTTAGTAGTTGTAACTAAGCCAGCCGTGTAATTGTATACAAAATGATACAGTACTGTACTACAGTATTGCAAACGTTGAAAATGAACTGTTTGATGCATATTCATTTCACCTTGTAATTATGCACTGAGTAATTATGCATTATTCATATCCTTGAGCTTCCCTACCGATGACGTCATTATTTACGCATGCGTAGATGCGTGCAAATGGATACACGTTCAAAATGGCAGCAAGGGGCAGGTCGCTTACTCGTAAAAAATGTGGAAAATTTTGCAGTTTCCAGATGAATTGGTGAGAAGAACCAAGCCAATGAAGTAATCTATACTTCAATTCTGATCGTTACTGTGTTCATTATCGAAATTTAGTTATTGTTTATTTGTGAAGTCGCCGCATGTGGCAATAGGGGAGCTCACATAAGCGAAACTGCGGGGAAGCCGCCAGGACCGCGCCTGGCGGCGCGGTCTCCGGGGCTATCTGCTCACCCTACTTCACTTTCAATTAAGTACGCTTGCATCTTTGTCTGATGTAAAGGCTCCCAACAACGTCTGCAAGGATAGTAAATTTCCGTCCAACCTGTGGAGTAACAGAAGACAGAAGACTGAATCTGTTGCAGCATTTAACCAGTTGACTTGACAGGAGGTACCTTCGCCGTGGTGACAGCGAGCAGGCGCTAGGCGCAGGTGGTGGTGGGTTGGACGAGCAGGCAGTGGCAGTGCAGGCATAAGGCAGCAGGCTAGGCGCTAGGCAGGCACAGGGCAATGCAATGGCGTTTCAACGCCTGTACCGTGTGAAAATGGAAGCGAAAGTGTAACCATGCCAACAATACACGATTTTGAGGTGAGTTACTTGTTGTGAAGTAAGTTACTTGTTTTTGTTTCATGAAGGTCATCGAAATTGTAACTGCATTGATTTACTGACAATCATGTAAATAGTTACATGGAAACCTTATTGGGCATGTTTGGCCCTTCTCTTTCTCGACCCTGGGGCGAAGCTGTGCTGCTCTGTCTGGCCTCTGCACTCTTTATTCCTCAGTCCCATATATTGTTAAACTTGTCTAGAAATCTATCGCTAAGTCGCTATGTTTTCTTTGTCCCATTTTTCACAAACGTATTAATTGTAGAAACGGGAAGAAGAAAATTGCTGCAGTGCTTACTAATTTTACATGCAATTTATCAAGCTGAGCCTTGCCTGGGGCTTGTAACGTTAAGTGGGTTCTAATGTGTGAGTGACAAAATATGGATTTAAAATTTAATATTTTTATTAGACCTAAATGTTTAAAATTTAATAAAAATATTAAATTTACAATAATGTCTGATGATCATGCGTTGTTCACTATTAACCAATCATGATCTGATACTATGTATAGAGTCTGTTGCTACTTACTAGAAAAAAACAACAACACTTTAACAGAAACTTGTTGAATGTTAAAGGGGAACTTTGGCTGATTATCACGATTATCAAACTTTTACATTGGAACAACTAGAACCTATAAATTGGTTATACTGGGTAGATCAACAGAGTTTAAGATTAAGAATAATAAGAATTTGAGATAGGAAATAACGTTTTCAAAATTTGTAACAAATCATAGTGAACAACTCAAGGTCAAGGATGATGACAGCAGCTAGCTTTACCATAATTTGCAAAGATTAAGAATGCACGAGTTATATCGTAGCCCATTAGGGCTCAAGGAAGCAGAACAAAAGAAAGCAATGCATAGATTTTTCACAGTTAGCCTTGTAAACCAAGCGATATTGTAAAGGAAGAGCGATATTGTAAAGGAATTGTGCATTGCCACAGTATATTTCTGAAAATATGTGAACCTCCTACTCATGCACATGCATTCTTAATCCTTTGGTGAGCCCCCCCCCCCCCCAGCCCACTCATGCATTCATATGATTAAGCTGCTACCTTTTTCAGTGTAATTTGTGTGTGTGTGTGTGTGTGTGTTTGTGTGTGTGTGTGTTTTAAGAGTATTGGTTTCTCTGCTCAAGGACAAAAGTCCACAAATCTATTACATGGAGATGCAGATTTATGTAGATCTACTACATGATTTGAAACTATGAAAATCGCCAGGAATTTCCCTTAAAAGATTCCGGATCTTCTTATCTCACATCAGCCAAGCTGCATGTTACTGTAGGGCCAGATTTCTCCTCAAAACAAGCATACAAGTCAAATTCATCTTTATGATTGGTTGTATATCTTTTTCAACTGACTAGAAGATGAAGAAAGAGAGGAAGAAGAGCCACCATCACAGCTGCATTTTAGAAATCATTTGAGACTATACCCCACCTTTCACAACATTTTGTGTGTATAATTTTATTACTACTGATTTTACGTTCAATTCTAGGGAATGTTTTCAGTTTGTTTGTTTATTGACAGTAAACATTTCTTGTGTCCACTTTTCTTTTCCCTTTTCAGGATTACAGCTTTTCAGATGATTCATTCAACTCTGATATTAGTGAAGAAGAACTGAAAGTCAGTGCGCCGCCAACACCAAGTAGCAGGGGGGCTTCCCCCTCTCATCGGCCCAAGTCGGGCAGGAGGAGTGCTCAGAGGGAGAAACCTCGTAAGTTTTTTGTGTCTGTCCATTTGTTTGTTTGCTTTGATATGTTCTTCAAAGTGAGTCCTGTGAAATCACAATGAAGAGTTTGATCTACAAGTTCCTCAAAAGATGATGTATTGCCTCAGAAATTTATTTCTTCCAGTTATACTCAATGTACTGATACGTGTAGATTCTTTGAAAGGCCAAAAATATGTTGTAGTTCCGGCAATATTTTGAAGTACAATACATGAGGTGCCATCCGGTCATGTATACGTATATAGATTAAAAGTTTTGATCCGATAAATTTCATTGTGTCCATGAATGGTTGCTAGAACTTTTTGTAATTTCAAAATACACTCTAGTAATGTCCTCTTAATTGACATGTAATTAATAATAACATAATTTTTGTGTTTTGCATTTCTATTCTTCTTGAAATTTAACTTGTGTTCTTTGTTTTGGAGGCCATCTTTCCTTCCCCTCTGTCCTCTATTCCCTCCCTCTATCGCAAAAGGTAATAGATGTTGCACACTGTAGTTATCTGTGGTCCCCCAATGGGAAAGTGCTGTAAACTATGAAAGAATTCATGAGCATGAAATGATATCAGTGTCAACTGATGTTTTGCTGAACAGATCTTTGAAAATTTTTGCAGGCTTTATCATGCCTGCATAGAATGCTTACAAACAAATAACACAAGTTGTAAACCATATCCTGACTAGGTGTTCCATTCTTTAAAGGGACTGTACAGTACTGGTTGAAGTGGGGATTCATGTTTTGAACATTCCTAAGTGAGATACTAATGAAAAGCCTCTTATGAAATATGAAAGAGCATGTAAGTTTAAGAAGGATTCAGCGTTTATTTGATGAAAATTGGTTTTCAAATGGTTGAGATATCCAAAAAACTGCTATTAATAAAAGGCGACATGCCACAACTTAATTAGGATCTCTTTGTTTCACCTTGTTTTTGGATATCTCAGCCATTTCAAAACCGATTTTCATCGAATAAACTTTTGATACCCCTTAGAACTGCATGCTCTTTGACATCTCATATAATGGTTTCTGAATATCTCGCAAAACGTTAAAAGCTAAATCCTCACCTCGACCAGAACTGTACACACCCTTTAAATTGTAGGACATTGTAATTGTAGTAATTACTTGTATCTGTTAATTGTTTATGATTTCGTCTTCATACATAGTTAAGACATGCACAGCAAGTCCACTGACACATTACCATGTAATTGTGTTGATGATCATGCATTATGAGTTATAATGTAATGTCATGATATTGATCATTTGTCATTTGAGTGACATTGTGTGAATACCAGTTGTATTGTCACATACAGTATGCAAACAGACGTTGGAAGTACATGCTCAATGTCATAATGTAAAATAAGATAGAAAACCCAGGAATGATGATGATCAAACATCATTTCTAGAGCACCATTTATCTGTAGAAACATTCAAAGGCAATCATCAATGGTCAGTGATCAAAGGAAGTCAGTGGATTATGTTGTGTGTGTTTTTTGTTCCCCTTTGCTTTTGTTCTAAATGCAATCAAGAATGAAGGCACTTATAGATTAGCCAGCTCTCATATGCTTCACTTACACTGTTTGCTCGATTGTCAAATTATCTTATAGCATCCCCTTATCTCGGCTCAGCGGGGACAAGGAAGCCAAAGAACAAACCCAGCAGATCTGGGAGTGCACCGGGACTAAAGTCAGCCAGGGAGTACTGGTTAGACGGTCTCAAGAGTGGCAAAGGAGGTCAGTCTCTCAACTATATCTTTGTCAGGCATTTAAGAGTCACAGCAGGCTCATTGCATTTCAAATGTTCAGCATCCAGCGTATGTCCTGTTAGTTGGCAGGTAGAAATGACTATTGCTTGGCACAATTGGACTCCTAAGTTCTACCGTTTAATAACAGTCTATCAGCAGCTACTTTACCGATAAAAACAGCAATAAAAAAACAACAACAAAGCAGAATAAAACAAAATCAAATTATACTTAGCAAGCTGTCTCAGTTTACTACTCTCATGTGTATGAATAAAGATGCTCATATCACCTGTAACTTGTTTTGCAGAGGCTCTGCCCATGATTGCTAGAACTACATGTGTCACATTTATTGCAGGAGACATAGAGAAAAGTTGAATACTCCAGTAGTGTGCTGCAGTATTTGAATGGGGCCCACTTCATGAGGAACTTCACAATGATTTGACATCACAGCAGCAAGGAAACAGCCCATCATCTGGCTTTAAATTTTTGCCATGGCAACTGCAGTTATTGTAACTAACAGTGATTATTGTCATGCCATTGACATTTATACTACTGAAACTTTGCCCTTATGTTTCTTCCCAAAATATTTTGAACTATTTGAAATTATTTTGAACTATTTGAAGTTTTTATTTTTGATTCATTACTCCCAAGTTTATGTGGTATTGTTGAAAGAAAAGTGATGTATTTGTTTGTTTGTTTTTTTTTTTATTCCTGATGATGAAATTTACTGTTACTAGAAGATTCAGCAAAATTGTCACCAACATATTCACAAACAGATACCTTGAGACCATTAAGACATTCTTGACACATGCTATAATAATGTTGTACACAACATCAAAACTTGAATTCCGACCAATTTCATAGTTCTTGTTAACAGGGTGGTGTCTTTAGATGACAGTGTTTAATAATTATTGTGAATGGTCAGATCAAACACGAGGGTGCACAAGTCAGTCAGATGACCAAATGTGCTCATCAAATATGGACCTTATCCTTCCCACAGGTCTAACGGGTTGCGCCAAGAGCAGTAACTACCTCGGGGTGCCCAAGAAGTCTCAGGCATTCTCCAGTACCAGTGACTACCTGAGGCAGAAGGTGCTCAGCATGCCACCAAGGAAGACCGGCAAACCCAAGGCAGTGGTCAGCGGTCAGTCATCTCCTAAGTCCTTTCTTCCAGAAATCCTCATCTGCACTCGCCCATCCTCCATTCATAGCGTCCCATTTATAATGCCACCAACACAATTCAAGGCAGGTTCTAACTTCTAGGCATAAAAGTCAAGTCTGGAGTTAGCTTAAACTGAACCCAGACCTAGGGACTGTGTGGATATCACACCAGGCAGGGGAATTCATCACCTTCTATGTACACTAACTCATCAAAACAACCATGATAGTAATACTGACACTAACAAATGGTTTTCTGTGATAACAGCACTGCTGTATCAGTATGCAACATTTTTTCTGAAAATGCTGATTTGTATGTAAATGGTGTTTTGTATGTTTGTTTGTGAGCTCGTGACATTCATTACATTTGTTTCCTATTTTCTCTCTATTACCTGTTGCTGCTGACTCATAGACCCTGTCCACAGGAATATGAAGGGTGTCCCAGCGTACAAACCTCAGGAGGATATGTATGATGACATCCTTGACCTGAAAAAGGTAATTAAAGCTGATTACATTTCTATAGCAGACTCTTGGCCTGTTCTAGAAAGAGATAAACTTTTGCAATCATTGCTCATAGAACGCAGAGATCAATACTACAGGAAGTGAATGAATGGAGCAAATTTAGGAGGAGAAACAGATTGAGTTGATAACTCCAGATAACATTTATTAGAAGAGGTTTATGGTTTGTTTGTTTGTTTTTTCATAGAGAGAGAAAGAGATAACTGGGTCAATCCATGTCAAATCATCCAGTGCTTGTCACCCGACCCCCTCCGATTTTCTTAAAAATCGCACCAAATGTTCCCCAAAGTGTCTGACGGAAAATCCCAAAATATTTTGCCCCAAGGTCAATTGGTTGCTAAGATACAGCCTCACATAGCAACTGGTGCGCATTCCAAAAAATTAGTTAAAAGAAAATTAGGCATTTTTGATTGACTGTTTTAGCTTGGATATTTATGCAAAAGTGTTCATTATCTGGAAATTGAGAGAACTTTATAGTCTTTGCAAGAAAAACTGACTGTGACGCGAAATTGACTTTTCGTTAACGTGCACGAGGTCACCGAAAATGGTGTTAAATGTTAATTTTGAAAATTTTAATGCATATTTAGAAGCTAATATCTTCCACATTTCATCACCTTAGGTTCTAAAATATTATGCTGTTGAAGGCTTTGACCTGCTCAGTAATTTTGAAAAAAAATCGGCGCATTCATGATCACCGTTTTTACGGAGAGCGCCCTCAAAGTTGACAAAAATGAAAAATGTGCCAAATTCAAGGTCACGGATCACCCTTCGTCCCACCTAGGAATAGCATCAATTTTTGTATATTGATAGACATTTACCTATATTATCTTGGGTTACCACAGAAATTTTGCTCCCGAAATGTTCAATGGCAAATTTACCCCACCGAAAATGGTCGTAAACGGCCAAATTCCCATGTAATATCACATATTGGGTTTAGAGGACATTTCAAATGTCCACGCTTTCAAGATGAAAAGCACTAGCCCTGTGATATTTGCAGTAGGGATAGTCTGTTATACATATTTTAGTAATATATACCACAAAACACTTTTATTACATAATAATGACTTTGAAATTTAATCCAAAATTTGATAAAAAACAATAAATCGCTCCATTTTCCTCATAGCACTGCATGTAAATGTGTTTTGAAAGACTTTTCACAGAGCAATATTTCAAGAATTATGAAAGCTGACATTCTACCATATTAGGGTGCTAAACTATTTCTGCTCATCTTTCAGATTTAGTGTCAATTTGATCATGAATGTTATATCTTTGACCTTGAAGTGCTTCTAAAAATAGCTGTAAATTTGTTAACTACAAATTACACACACAACAGGTGTTTTATGGCATGATATACTTGTTATTCTTCCACAAACACAGAAGCTTTTTATGATGTAAATGACATATACTGGAATTAATCTATACGTGTTTGCGAGATATGTTACAATTAATTACTCTGTTCTGACAATGACCCTCAATTTCAATCAAAAAAGAGGACGGTAATATTTTGTGATTTTGTGTGCATTTCCTATGGAAAACAGTGCTTTTTGTGGTGAAACTCATAAAAACTTGACCATTTTTACTATCTATCACTTTGATTGGTTAATTCTATTCTAGTTATGGTAGAAAAGTGGGCTGTGACAATTTCCAATAAAAAAAAACCAAACATGGTTATGCTGCAGAAAATAAAAAACAAAGAAATACATAAGAAATTCCAAAAACAAGAAAATACATAAGAAATGAAATGATTTTGAAAGTTTTCATTAGGTACAGAACAAATTCCCCGAAAAAGAAGACTCTCAGTCCTTTTAATGTGCGTTTCACAGGCTAGAATAAGAATTTTTTAATGTCATTTTATTATCAATTATTATTACGTACTTTAATACAGGTCTTTATGGAGAAGAATAGGCATTTCTCATGATTTTGAAGGTCATAAATTGAGGGTCATTGTCAGAACAAAGCAATTGATTGTAACATATCTTGCAAGCATGTACAGATTAATTCCGGTATATAACATTTACACTGTAAAAAGCTTTTGTGTTTGTGGAAGAATAACAAGTGTATCATGCCATAAAACACATGTCGTGTGTGTACTTTGTAGTTTACAAATTTACAGCTATTTTTAGAAGTACTTCAAGGTCAAGGGTATTACATTCATGATCAAATTGACACAAAATCTGAAAGAAGAGCACAAATACTTCAGAACCTTAATATTGTAGGCTGTCAGCTTTCATAATTCTTCAAATATTGCTCTGTGAAAAGTCTTTCAAAACACATGCAGTGCAATGAGGAAAATGGAGCAATTTATTGTTTTTATCAAATTTTGGATTAAATTTCAGGGTCATTATTATGTAATAAAAGTGTTTTGTGGTATATATTACTAAAATATGTATAACAGACTATCCCTACTGCAAATATCACAGAGCAAGTGCTTTTCATCTTGAAAGTGTGGACATTTGAAATGTCCTCTAAACCCAATATGTGGTATTACATGGGAATTTGGCCGTTTACGACCATTTTCAGTGGGGTGAATTTGCCATTGAACATTTCGGGAGCAAAATTTCTTTGGTAACCCAAGATAATATAGGTAAATGTCTATCAATATACAAAAATTGATGCTATTCCTAGGTGGGATGAGGGGTGATCCGTGACCTTGAATTTGGCACATTTTTCATTTTTGTCAACTTTGAGGGCGCTCTCCGTAAAAACGGTGATCATGAATGCGCCGATTTTTTTCAAAATTACTGAGCAAGTCAAAGCCTTCAACAGCATAATATTTTAGAACCTAAGGTGATGAAATGTGGAAGATATTAGCTTCTAAATATGCATTAAGATTTTCAAAATTAACATTTAACACCATTTTCAGTGACCTCGTGCACGTTAACGAAAAGTCAATTTCGCGTCACAGTCAGTTTTTCTTGCAAAGACTATAAAGTTCTCTCAATTTCCAGATAATGAACACTTTTGCATAAATATCCAAGCTAAAACAGTCAATCAAAAATGCCTAATTTTCTTTTAACTAATTTTTTGGAATGCGCATCGGTTGCTATGTGAGGCTGTATCTTAGCAACCAATTGACCTTGGGGCAAAATATTTTGGGATTTTCCGTCAGACACTTTGGGGAACATTTGGTGCGATTTTAAAGAAAATCGGAGGGGGTCGGGTGACAACTTGTCTGAAAATTGGATGATTTGACGTGGATTGACCCAACTGTCAAATTTGTTATGCTGTATGAATAACCTGGGAAATGTTAATTGCATAGCTTGAGGTAAGTTATGCATCATCTCTTGACAAAGTAAACGGGGTAACCTGTCATATTGCACATTCCATATGCAAGATTTTGATGTTTGAGCTACTGTAGTTTGTCATTACCATGTACTGAGTGTTCTCCTTAAATTTCTTTTGTGAAAGATTGTAAAAATGAATCTTCCGAGGTATGAAGTGTGAGTCTGTGAGTGGTTTTGCCTTTGTTTGCAGCAAATAAATGCCCTGAGAGCTGAAAATGATCTTGTGAAGGCCAAGAATCAGCGTCTGGAGGATGATGTCATGAAGAAAGAGAAACAGATTGACCAGCTCCTGGACCCAGCAAAGGTTAGAGACATTTCTTGGGCATAGTCTTCTTGTCATTTAGTACAAAAGACCATACAATGTTGACATATACTCCTACCTATAAAGATGTAAATTGTGTGGATAGACTTTGTTTTCTGTAAAATATTGTTTCATTATCACATTTTTTTCCACTTTTATTACAATAATGCTGTTTGTATTTCTGAATATAAAAGTGTATGTGTGATTGATTTGTCTTTTTTTTTGGGGGGGGGGGGGGCATACAGGTGGCTATATTGTGAAATAAGCTTATTCCTAGGATTTATTATATATTTTTTTTTATGCTGTCTATAAAAGGTGTAATGGAATGTGATTCTTCTAAAATAACTGTGAATAGAAATGGTAACAGCCCTTCATGTGCTTTAGTGCCACATGGGGAATGACATTTTATGGATGTCCTATTTTGATGTTCTTTCAGAGTGATATCAGGATGACACTGAACAGCCGACAACCAGACTCTGCAGCAGTGAGTATTGAAGGCGCCGTGTACTCCTAGCTAGTGTATACCGGTACACCATGCATTTAGCGAGTGACAATTTTGCAAGGGGTTAAATTCACAATTGTGGAGTACAGCAATGAACAGAGAAGTGCATACCTGCACCTTCACATTCATTTCGGAATCAGACTTGATATTTTTGTATGTTGTTGAATTGCGAATAGCGCCTGACTCGCAAAATTCAAGGAAATAGAAATCCCGCGAAATATTGTGGCATAAGCAGTATGTGGTTGCCATGCACACAATCTTAAAGACATAAAAAGTTATAATGAGGAACATTTTTTACAAAAGTTGCAGGCACAATAAATTTTGAAAAAACCCACAGAATGACCAGTGCAAATTTAATTCTGCAAAGTGATTTTACTCAAACTGCAGTCCAGTAAGAAGTTCACATTAAATTCCATATCATTTCAACTGAATACAACATTCTGACTAAAATAGCCAATACTTGATTGTGTATAGAATGCAAAAGAAAAAGAAGTCAAGAGGTGAATAATTATGGAAGTATTACTTATCGGAGGTACACCTCATACTTATCTCTTTTCATATAGCAGCAAAAGTGTGTTTGAGAACTGTATCTGGAAATACTTGAAGCTGGTTCTGATAACTGCGAAGTATACTTTTTTCTCCTTCTTTTCCATTTTGGACTTGTGTGCATTACTGAATATATATAGCATCATCGTTCCATCCAAAGTCAACTAGATCAAGCCCATTTGTTGCTATTTTGAATGAAATTTGAATGTAAAATGTGATGTCTCATATCATTCCAAATGCTTGTTTACTTCCTTTACAATATAGAAACTGAATAGCCTGAAGCAGAGGAACCTGAAACTTGAAATGACACTGAAAGATAAAGAAGCAGAGCTCATGTGAGTAGCAATAAAACACATTTGTAGTCATATTTCATCTAGACAGGTTATGGCATGCAACCTTTTGAATTGAATGTTTAGCATCTTTAAAACTGAAATATGGCAAGTGATTGTTGTTATGGACACTGAACAAGTCACCATGCCAATAGGATATGATGTTAAAAAGCACTACAGTCCGACCTGTCTTGTCTGGACATGTCAGGAGCGGCGCCCATTCTAATGAGGGATTTGGCCATATATGGGAGAATACATGGAAATGTTAAAAACATGCAGCTGCCTACCCAATGGTAGCTACATGTAATCTATTGCAAATTACATATGGTACACTGAAACTCACTCTTTGCTATTAGCACAAAATTATAATCAGGGTTTTTTTTTAAAACCAAAATTAAATCAATATTTTGTCAAACTCTTGGGATGATTTACCTGCCGAAATATTGAGGAATGTATGAATGAGAATGAGAGGAGCATCAATTTTGCATGAACATGTCATGTCCTCAGCAGCTGGTCTGTGTGTTCAGAATTCTCTGATAATTTGCTCAATGAACAATCGCCTGTACCGTGCCCATATCTAATGAAAAAGTTTTCTTTCCGTGTTCTTGTGGTGATTTGGGGGTAGTGAATGTATGAATGCATGTTATTTAGATGGAAATTTGATGTGAATGTATGTTAATTATGTTGGGAATAATATGTAATCCATGTCAGTTTGTGTAGGAATTTTGTTTCAGATTGAAATCTCCCTTTTCACTGTAATTATTAGATTGTAAAGAAAAAAAAAAATCACTGCGAGATTGGGTCCGAAAAATAGAAAGATCAGGATAAAGCGAGACTGGATAAGAGAGATCGGACTGTAATTGAAAAACAGATTCAGAGTCTGAAAACATTTGCCTGAATACTCTTCCTAATCTAATGACCTGTTCATGCCTCCAGGAAGCTGAAGAATGACATGAAGGGAACCAGGATGGAGGAGATGAAGGTTGCCATGGAGTCTTTCTACCAGGAGGTCAGTGACATTTGTGACCTTTGACCCTTTTGTACTGTGGGGTCAGGTCTTTGGGAGGGATCATGAGTTTTGACACTGACTGCAGTGCTGTAAAGCGTCACAGAATCCTTAATAGCAAATGTGAATATTATGAGAGTTGATTGAGAGACAAAGTTCT
This sequence comes from Diadema setosum, assembly GCF_964275005.1. NCBI lineage: Eukaryota > Metazoa > Echinodermata > Echinoidea > Diadematoida > Diadematidae > Diadema > Diadema setosum. Next base: position 15,191,436 of record NC_092692.1, on the reverse strand, counting down.
CTGCCTTATTGCATGGAAATATGTGATTGTTTGGAGTAAAACCATAAAGTGCAACTTCAGTCTGCCAGTCAGAACCAATCATCTTAATGTTTGAGTTCAAATTTCTGTCTGCAGCTCCACCCAATTTTTGAAACTCAGTCAACATCCCTCATATTGAAACAGACTAGCTTTCTGGAATATCCAATATCTTGGCTTTTACTTGTTACAGTGCCTCTTGCGAGGCTGTTCACTGTATCTACCTCACATTATTCTCTGTCTATGACTGGGATGTATTTTGCCCGTATAAGTTCTGTGCTATGTCAAACAAGCATCTTAGATGCTTAATGCAAGCTTTGGAGTTGCCTCGTTAAAAGTCCTATGTGAAGAAAGATTCCATTTTTTTTTTTTATTTTTTTTTTTTAATGCATGAGTACACTGATAGATTGTGTCAAAATGTAACACGGTGATCAATATTCACAAAGAACTACTTTTCCTTGTTTTACAAACTCTACCTTTTCACAGGTTCAGCGACTTCGATATCAACAAACACATCAAACGGGAAAGTAAGCGACTAATTCAAAACTATAATATTGAAATATATGACATATTAATTTCATGCTTGTAGAAAATTGCTCTTACTGTTCTTTCACTGATACTTGGAGAATCATGAAATGACAATAATGTGCAAGTGTATGCATAGAAATCTACGTACAGAATGCACATTGGTATGTATCAAATATCTTGTGTAACTCTGTATCTGTACGCCTGCTTATCATAACATGCAAAGTGCAGCCCCATCTTCGACCCTCATGATTGGTCAATGTCTGTGATTCTGGACAGCAGAGTAATTTCAGCCCAATCACCTCCTATTACTGTAAAAGTGGATATTTTTGCTTGAATGATATTTCACACTCGGTCGGGTAATATGAGTTACACATGTTTTTAAGTATTTTCATCCAAGTTTCTGGTTGTGCGAAATGCAAAAATGTTCCACTTTTCCAGAAACCCATTAGAAAATGTTAGGTGTGAATTTCAAGGTTCTATGTATCTATGTATCTATTCACTGGACAAACCATACTGATGCCCATTGATTGTCTTCTTCATATCTCTTAGATACATGTGGCTCATTAACCTGCCATTGCAGCAAATGAAAATAGATTCATTTGGGCCACCCATGTCTCAGCACACTACAGGGTCTTTAATTGAGGATGCTGACAGTGTCTGTTGGTAGCATTTTCTCCATGTTTTCGTATAAAAGCATTGCTGAGAATAACTAAAGTCAACACTTTTCTGTTTCTTCTAAAAGGGCATCTAGACCAGGAACTGCAGAGAAGGATACCAATGCCACTGCCAAGGTCAAGGCCCTGAATGGGACCATCCTGAGACTGACAGAGAGCACACAGAGGCTGCAGAGCGAGAACAAACTCCTGAAGCAGGACCTGGAACGGACCCTCTACGAGAGCTCCACTTACAACGGTCCTGCGAGAGGGGATAAGAAGATGAGAGGTAAGCGAGATGGTTACTACATTAGTCCTCTGCTCGATCAATTATTTTATCGTATAACCATTGTTCTTTTAATTTTTCATCATCTGGGCACTAGCTCCGAAGATATTGCTCATATCTGTAGACGGACTGCCTCTCTCATTCTCTTCATGCCTTTTTTTGCTTACACCCATGCTTATGTTACAGTTTGTCCCCTCTTCTTTCATTCTTTACAACAAAAAGTCATTTTCTCTCTGTGTTTGATCAGAGGCCACTGGCTTCATGTTCATGAATGTACCAAGTGAATGATGGCTACTTACCATCTTTATCATGTGTTACTTTAACTTTTCCAGACAACAGTATGGAATACTTCACATCAGTAGTCTGAGCAGAGTCAGCTAATTTGTTGCTCTAATGAGTGTTCCTAATCGTGATTTTCTCTCTCTTTGAATGAAAGTAAAAACCTTAAGTATTTTGTACTATCAAAATTCTACAAAGCGTAAGTTGATTTCTTTTACTGTTAAAGTGGATATTTTCGCGTGATTAATTTTTCGCGCTCGGCCCGGTAAGAAGATTTTCGTGTGTTTTTAATTCACGGAATCAAGACATCAAGTACAGGAACATATGGCAAGCAAAAAAATTCCTGTGCTTTTATTTTCATGCTAGTTTCTAGTTGTGCGAAATGCGCAAAAATTTCGACACCATGAAAATTTCCACTTTTACAGTAATTGTAATTTGCTCATCTGACTTTTTTCTGTTGTTTGAACAGATTATGAGGACATGAACAGGCGAGAACTTCTGAATGCTGTCATTGAAATTCAGCAGGTATGTAGATTTTAAAATGTATGTGTTCACATGAACATATGCAAATCATCTTTTGGAGTCTTTGTCAGTAATAGAGACTAAAAGGCCATTTGACCAGAGTGAGTACTGTCATTCAGTTCTGCCTCTGTGTCACACTTCCATCTGAAGGAGAGAGATATCACCTGAAAAGAAACAGAAAGGGCGGCCCATAATCGCGCCTGGTGAGGGTTGCCGTTGATGACCTACGCTCCGCTATGCATAGGAAGGGGCGAAATGATGGTGAAAGAGTACTGTTACATAGCAAATACTAAATCAAAGATACGTTGTTAGCTATCAGACCTATAAGACCCTTCTCTTGTGGTCACCCGTAGTGGTCAGGTGTTGCTGCCTTAACCTGGCTGTTTGTTTAGGACATATTCAGCAGTACCTTTAGATAACGAATGATGCAATTTTTATTCTAGTTTGCCAAAATTGTTTTTCTGCAGAGTTTTAATAAGTATGGTGTATTCTGGGAAGTGAAATCACTCCCTTTATTTGTCGCTCTGGTGAAAGTTCTCCTACCTTCATCCTGCAGAAAGTTGACCGTCTGGAAGGGAAGGGTCTGCGCAATGATCGGCAGCGGTCAGAGGGAGACGTCCCCGGAAAGATCCCCCTCTCCGGCTCGCTGTCTGATCGCCTGGACCAGCTGGACAAACGTGAGACAGAGCTCTTGGGTGAGAAGGCCCGGCTAGAGAAAGATGTCAGCCGGCTGAAGGAGGACAAGAGCAAGTTCAGGCAGAAAGTGGAGCAGCTAGAGTGAGTTTGTGCCAAGTGTCAAAGGTCAATCTGTATTCATCTGTCACCCTCTTGTGTCACAAAAAATCCTATCTTCAGCAGCCCACACTAGCCCACTCACTTTGTTGGCTGCAGTGAAAATTTGACATCAATCTAATCGATTTCATTTGGCGCCCTTTTGCCGTGCTGATGTTGGAGCTATGTATTTCAAAGCTGTTCATGCCGTTTCTTACGGTAAACTGTGTGATATACAATGATGCTGTATCATTAATGACTATGATAAATTATCACTTATGCGGATGATATAGGATTTATCAAGACCGTCATCCTCTGTATATTATGTCTGTGTCATCAGAAAAACATAGTTCAAAGTTGATTCCAGAAGTTTGGGAGCCAAGGGCAGTATTCACCCAACTACATGGCTAAACACAAAGGGATGTTAAGTTTTCCCTGGTATATATACATGTTTGTGAACCCCTGCCCATGTTGAGTTTCCGTGCCTTTGATCTCTTAATCACACCACAGGGATGAGAACAAGGCATTGGAAAAGCAGGTTCTCGAGTTGAAAGAGAGCCTGAAGTCCATGACTCCGCGGCAGAATGGAAACCTCAGACGACACCCCAGCAGCGAGTCTCTGCAGAGTAAACGAAGTGAGAGAAAAAGCGACAGATACAGCGACAGACACAGTGACCGATACAGTGACAAACACAGTGACAGACACAGCGATAGACACAGTGATAGACACAGTGACAGACATAGCGACAGACATAGCGACAGACATAGCGACAGACATAGCGACAGATACAGTGACAGACTCAGTGACCGGAGCGAGAAGAAGGCGTCCAGGGCGAGCAGCTCCGCCTCGCTGAGGAGAAAACACCGGGAGGAGGAAGAGCAGAGGGAGCGAGAGCGGAAACTGGAAGAGCTGCGGCAGAACCGCTCAGCACGCACTCTGCAGAAGAACTGGAGAGCTCACAAGCAGCGGGTAAATTACTGCTTTTTGAAAAGTAGCCCATAGATATCATTAAAAGAAAGCTGCCACACAGTAATTTATTATAACAATTACTCTGTATCCCTCCTTCCCCCCCCCCAAAAAAAAACAAACAAACATACAAACAAAAAAACAAAAAACAATAACACCACCAACAACAAACAAACAAATTAGGAGTATGCAGTGGTGCATTGTGCCTGTTGGTCACATTTTCATTTACAGTGGATATTTTGTGTCACAATTTTACAAGTTATACGGCTGAATATACTGAAGTCATTGAAAATGATAAATAAAATTTTGTGCTCTCTAAATTTCAATGCCAGGCTATGACAATATGAAATGCTCCTGAAAAGATATGATAAATGACCCCCACCCCCTTAAAAAAAAAAAAAGACAAAAAAGACAAAATAATTTTGTGAGCTGTTTTTTCATTGTCCTTTGATTGCCTTGTGTTCTAGCTTTGACTGTTACTGATAGCAGTATTTCTGTATTTCCTCTGATTTTCACTAGGAACAAGATCGCGGTAGTGACTTGGATGAGGTAAGTTTATTTTTCCCCGTAAGACACACAGTAGTCTTACACTGCTTATTTTTATGCCTCCGCCACGAAGTGGTGCCGGAGGCATTATGTTTTCGGGTTGTCCGTCCGTCCGTCCGTCCGTCCGTCCTTCCGTCCGTCCGTCCGTCCGTCCGTCCTTCCGTCCGTCCGTAATGAATTTTGTGGACAAGGTAACTATCAAAACCTGTTGAGGTATCCTAATGAAACTTGGCATGTATGTGTATTAGGGGGTGAAGTTGTGCCTATCAACTTTTGGGTGCACATGCTCAAGGTCAAAGGTCAAAAGGTCAAGGTCAAATACATAAAATTTCACTTTTTCCACCATATCTATTGAATGCCTGAAGATATTTTCTTGAAACTTAGTGTATACATGTATTACCCAATTAAGATTCTCTGGTGAAAGTTTGCGTCATGAGGTCAAAGGTCAAAGGTCAAAAGGTCAGGGTCAAATACATGAAATTTCACTATTTTCGCCATATCTATTGAATGCCTGAAGATATTTTCTTGAAACTTAGTGTATACATGTATTACCCAATTAAGATTCTCTGGTGAAAGTTTGGGTCATGAGGTCAAAGGTCAAAGGTCAAAAGGTCAAGTAAAAATATCAAAACTTCTTTTTTTTTTCTCCGTGCCTTGGAAAATTGTTCAAGGTATCTTCATGGAACATAGTATATACATGTACTGACTGGAAGTGATTATCTAGAGAATGTAGGGTTCATGGGGTCAAAGGTCAGGGGTCAAAGGTCAAGTGCAACACTTCACAATTTTACTATTTCCCTCATATTTATGCAATGCCAGCAGGGTTATTAGTTTTTTACACTTGGTGTATGCATGTGTAACCTAATAGAATTTCTCTGGAAAGTTTTTTTTTTCTTCTTTTTTTTGCCTCAAAGGTCAAAAGGTCAAAGATCAAGTGAAAGTGCTGAACTAACTTTTTCCTCCATATCTCGAAGTGGCTCAAATTATCTTGAAACTTAGTACATATTATGCATGTTCTACCTGAAAGTGATTATCTTATGAATTTTAGGGTCAAGGGCCAGATGAAAATGGTAACAATTTACTATTCAATTCAGAAATTGCACTTTTTCTCCACACCTGTACCTTGAAAATTACTCAATGCCTAAATGTATGAATGGGTCAAAGTCGAGTTAAAGACCTAATAAAATGGTTTAGGCATTTTTTTCTCAATGATGTAATAATATTAAATGTTAAATTCTAAGTAATTCTATGGTTGTGCGGGGTTTTTTACTGTTCTGAATTTTGTTCTATATTTGTTAACATAATGGATACAATTTCCTCGGTTTTGGAAAACTTGCTATACTTTCACCGCATGCGGCGCACTATCCCTTCTAAATTGTGATGACATCTAAGAACGGAGTCGTTCACGACCAGTCTAGCCGTAGCCAGCGAGCTGGCAAGGCTATGCTAGCGCAGCGCAGCGACAGCCGGCGTGCGGCCGGCGGCTGCATGCACTGGCTAGCGCTGGTATGGCGGGGGAGCGAGCTAGCGAGCGCATAGCAGGTGCTGCGCTGCACTATTGTCATTGGCTAAGCCTTTAGACAAAAGAATATTTAATGAACTGTATCGGATTTGATACTGCCAATAATACAGATTACAACTGTGGTACCCTTGGATATCCATTATTTTCGGCGAACTCGTGAAATAGGCCCTACCACTGCGTGTCTTTACTAATAGTAATACTACGGCGACTCGCCTGTTTCAGCCCCACCGTGTGGCGTTCATCTCGGTAGGTAAGCACGGCGGTGGGGCTGCCTTCCACAGTGAATACTTGTGAATGCGGCGAAATGACTTCATAATATGGCCCTCGGCTCGACTAATTTAACGGCCAATTTAACCATAAATACAACCCTACCTAACCCTAAACCCTAGGAGGACCTACCCTTGCTTGCTAACGCACGGGTACGGTGCACGCGTGACTGCGGTGGGGCCTATTTCACGATAGCCCCACCACCACTGCGTGTCTGTACTAATACTACAGCGACTCGCCTGCTTACTATAGGCCTAGACCTACTCGTGAATCCAGCCCCCACCATGGCATTCATCGGTAGATAAGCACGGCGTTTGGGCTTCCTTCCACAGCATGATTTTTAGCATAAACAAAAACTACTCGACCAAAATTGACGATCATTCTTGGTATCGTTTTTCTGAGAAAATGACGCATCTAAATTACTGATCATATTGCAGAAACTGACTATGGGAAACTGGTTAGGCTTTTCTTTTTCTTTTTTTAGCTAGCCACGACCCACCCTGTAACAACATATCCCCCTAACCGTTAGGCGTTAGAGTGTAGCCTCTGTACTACTACCAAAGATTCTGCTATTACTACTTACTAGTCTACTAGACCTAGTGCCGTAGTGGTAATAGTACACTACTAGTAGTAGTACTAGTAGACTACTACTACTAGTAGACTATCATAACTACTAGTAGACTGCTACTAGATCGACTACTACTGGTAGTTTAACTTGTAAGCGCCGGCCGACGGGCCAGGCCACGGCCGGGACGTTCCCGCTTGCTTGCTGCGGCCGGAGTAGCCGCTCACTTTGTGAGCGAGCTGGGCCTGTTCTTCTAATCTACTTACTAGACAGTTACAACTTACAATGTGAGTCACGTAGAATACAGTGTATCCTTTCTAACGTTAAACTATATGGGGGCATACCAGACATACCACTCTGTATTTCCCAGGCGATCGTTTCCGTGAGGTCTATTCTCGGGCTTGGTGCCATGTTCATACGCTCTTGCACTGGCAGCGGGGGAGATGCAGCTGGTTCATATCGGTAAGGTGCAGCCCCACGATAACGTTCTGGTTCATCGGCTGCCTCTCCCTCCCCATCTTCCCCTTCAACTTCATGTGCCTCCTCTTCCTCTCCGCTATCGTCAGAGCTGCAGTCTTCATCATCATCATCAATGTCGAAGTTTACCCATATAGGGGAAGACATTATGCTCGAGGTACCAGGTATCTGTGCAAGCTAACTTAGTGATAATGTACGTGGTAATGCGTATGTCGACAGTCAGTGTGTCGACCGGGAGCGCACATCCCGCGGGCCCGGGCCTGGCCGGGCTAGCTATCGTGTACGCGCGTGTACCAAGCTAGTAATCTGAGTGCTTGTGCTGAGCGGCGTCTGCTAACTGAGCACAACTCCGTGCTTATACGTCATCAATCGGTTCAGGGGTGTTGGTCACGTGACTATCTTTTTCGCAAAAGCTGCAACGGGGTCCTCCAAAAATGTGATATTTGGGGGAGTTTCTAGAAGCGATAAAAACCGGAACGACACTGACAACATATTTACATTGATAATCATGACATATATTTTACATTTCTTTTGCATATTAAAAAATTTTGCAAGCATTTTATTAGGTCTTTAAAGTCCTTAAATCCCTAGATACATGCTCTCCTATTCATCCAATTAAACCTAGGTCAAGGAAGGTGAACATTCAACACATTTGTGACAAACTTGTCATTTCAATATTTTGCCAATTTTGTGAAAATGTAATCACACATTGTCCACATGTACTATCTAGACCTATTGGGAAAATCATGCATTATGGCGGAGGCATACCAGTCGCCAAAGCGACATTTCTAGTTTAAAGTTTATTTCACTAGAGGACGATCGTCACAGGATACCAGTTTTGATTTTTCAAAAAAGAGATGAACTGTTAGTCACGTCCAGTCATGGGGTTGTATTTTTACCTCCGCCAAGGGAGGAGGTTATGTTTTTGTTACCGTTTGTTAATAAGTCAATAAGTTGTGAACAGATTTGGATGAAACTTACAGGAAAGGTTGAGGATGACACAAGGAACAGATGTTTAAATTTTGGTAGTGATCTGGGAATTTTTATGGATTTTATGAAGGATTTTTGATATTTTGGCAGGTAGGGTCAATAAATTGTGGGAGTTCAAGCTGCATATTTTGAGGTTTTCATATGCACACTAGAGTGCTCTAGTTTCTGGTCCAGGGTGAGGCGCGTCGCACAGCTGGCATTGATGACGTAACAAAAGGTTTCTATATTGGGATGGCAATCGGGCAATTTTTCAGCATGCATACGTATGGGTAGAAATCACTGATCTCTAAGGAAGAACAAGATCAGTGGTGGAAATGAGCTGCTTGGCGGAGGTCTGCGCTCTCAGAGTGCTTCTCTAGGTGGTAATATTTTTGTTTGTTTCATTCTGCAGGCTGCGACGACCATCCAGGCCGCCATGCGCGGGCACCACAGCCGCAAGGATCTGCTAGACCGCTTCAACTCTGAGCCTTTCTCCCCATCGACCACTGACGCAGCGAGTGACCGAGCCAGGGAGGAGGAGGATGATAGTGATGTGGATGAGGCTGCCATGACGATCCAGTCAGCTGTCAGGGGTCACTGGTCCCGCAAGGAGCAGCTCAGCAGATTGTACGTAGTCTCCTCCTTCGGGCGATGCTTTGCTTTTACATGAATTTGCGACAGTGTTGTATTGTGTAGTACTCTATGCAACATCATTATTGTCTGAAGTCCATTTTTCCCATTCTGTGGGTTTGGACAGTTCATCTCCATGATGACTCTTCTTCATACTGTCCTGTCAGTTAGATCAATGTGGGAAATGTTAAACCATATCAGGGCTGTCAACCCCTGAGGACAATTACACCCCACCCCCCCCCCCCCCTTGACTAAATACTGGTTCATGATAAGCTTAGAGTAAAGATTAGGGTTAGGGTTAGGTTTAGGGTTGGAGTTTGGGTTAGGGTTGGGATTAGGTTCAGGATTAGGATTAGGAGTAGGGTTAGGGTCAGAGGAAGGATCTGGGGTAATTTGCCCAGGAGGAAATTGCCCTATAACCTGTTAAATGCTCTCCTGTCTTCTGTGATTGTTTCCTCCCATGTCTTGCGGGGTCTCCTTCATGGATTCCTCCCAGCAGCTAAGAAATTTAATATTCAATTTTCTGGAGCCAGTAGGTCTCTTCCCTCCTATCCACATTCTATACCCTATCTCAGTCTGCTCTTTGTCATCACCTGCGCTCTCCTTACCAGGCCCATTGACTGGATGAGATGTTCACTCTGTGAAAGAGGCTGAGGAGTTAGTTTAAAGTTCTTTGATCTGCAGTCTGCACACTGAATATATCAACACACTTCTTCTTCACGTACATATCATGAGTTACATTTTTCCTTTTTTTCCCCCTAACATTCTACACATGGCGTGTTTAGCAGAAAGAAAATGGATGGAAGGAAAAAGAGAGAAACGGAATAATGGTACCTGTAGGCTACTAGCAATTCTCACTTGAGATAGCACACAGTATTTGATATGTATGTAGTATCTGAAATTCTTCCATTCTTTGTTTGAGTGACCATACCTTTTGTCATGCCTTTGTGTTGTTGTTTTCTTGTTTTTAGCACCAACCGGTCAGATTCTGAGCCGGAGTCAGCTAGATCATTCCACAGTGGCCGATCCTCCAAGGCCGGGTCAACAAAGAGTGGACTGGACAGATTTATGTCCAGCTCAAGACCGGCCTCCAGTAAAGCTGGATCAACTCGCAGCGGCACCGGTAAGGAAATTCTCCATTGTCTTCATGTACCACTTTTGTCTTTTCAAGAATATGGTATTGACAAAATATGAGCATGTACAGATGCTTCATTAATGTTGATTAAGGTAGGGAATACACAAGTATATCAGTCAGAATAAAATCAGATGGCATTTCACCTTTGTATCAATGTCTGTCAATAAAAAAAAAAAGAAAAAAAAAGAGCAAATTCTAGCCAGGTACTTGCCTGCCTGCTACATAAACCTCAACACCAAGATCTTGTATTTTGAAATGGTAATCATGGAGACAATGCTGAAATAAATAAATGAATGAATGAATGAATGAATGAATGAATGAATGAATGAATGAATGAATTTGAATTTATTGTTCAATGCAATAATAATCGTTGTACATGTTTACAAATATGCAATCACATGGGAAAAGCAAGGATAATAGGAAATAGAAAATAGCATGAATGCAAGTCGAGTCTGGCTCCTTGCAATTCAGGTAGTTACAAACTATTTTTCTAATCCTTTTTCTGTGCAATAATGTGTTACCATGGTTACTGTTAGATAGTTATCAATAAGATATTCTTGTGCGCATAAAAAAAATGATTAAATGACCTGATTTGTCTGGTTTCCAGCATCAAAGAAGGCTGTGCAGTCAGACGAAGACTCGGATGACTCCCTGGTGATGTCATCAGCTTCTAAGAGGAGCGTCACCTCCAAGCAGAGTAGTAAGTCAGGTGAGAAATGTTGTTCTTTGTGGACTCTATCTATCTCTTGAGATTAAAGATAATATAAAGTGTTGGTACCTCAAAAGTTTCCCTGAATTTCCTTGTCTTAGTTTGTGTTTCAGGTTAAAGTACCTTTCATATAACTAACACTGTGAGACTTACTCGCCCCAAAGTGCTGTCATGTCTGAGTAATCATGCAATAATGGTTTCGTACCAGAGCCGCCGCCATACAGCGGCGAGGTAGTACACGTATTGTACAAAACCATTATTGCATGATAACTGCGACCAGCAGCGTGCAGCCCCATATGCATAGTGTAATGGGACTTCGCATTGTAGCATTCAGGATCATGACAGATTTAGTATCGCGGGTAAATATCAACTTAAATTTCAAAAATTTCTTCAATTTGAAGACTTACCAGTTAAGTTGAAGTATTGAAAACAGGCTTCGGGCAATGTTTGGTTCTGCCAATAGTCCCTTTCTGTTCGAATTGATGACTGAATGTGACTCGGTCGAGAGGACCTTGGGAGAGCTACATACACTGAATACTACGGCCGGCGCATGTGCACACAAACATCTTATCCGTTCATGGATTTGAAATTTGTGCGCATGTGATGTGCATGCGCTGGCCGTAGTATTCAGTGTATGTAGCTCTCCCAAGGTCCTCTCGACCGAGTCACATTCAGTCATCAATTCGAACAGAAAGGGACTATTGGCAGAACCAAACGTTGCCCGAAGCCTGTTTTCAATACTTCAACTTAATTGGTAAGTCTTCAAATTGTAGAAATTGTTGGATGACACTAAATCTGTCATGATCCTGAATGCTACAATGCGAAGCCCCATTACGCTATACGTATGGGGCTGCTGGTCGCAGTTAATTGCATGATTACTAAGACATGAGAGCATTTTGGGGCGAGTAAGTCTCACAGTGTTAGTTATATGAAAGGTACTTTAACCTGAAACACAAACTAAGACAAGGAAATTCAGGGAAACTTTTGAGGTACCAAAACTTTATATTATCTTTAACCCTTTGTGTGCACTGAGTGCCGATTGACACACAAAACCCCATAGCACTGTACACTGTCCAAAGTCAATGACGCAGAAATGGTTAAATGTCACTAGATGGACAAAGTCTCTATCCCGTTGTGTTTATTCAGATTTTGCAGTGTTGTGGCTTTTTGGCCCTTGAGATGGGCTCTGAGTTTTTGGGGATATGTCAGGATAAGGAACCTCATCTGATATTGAGATTCTGTTTGTATTAGTCCTTGGTGGAGCAACCTGATGAACACCTAGTTTGAGTAGCATACCTGCTAACTGTTCCTGTCTGATTAGAATAATCCAATTGGGGGGGGGGGGAGAAAGGTTATTTCACTGTGTATTCCTATTTTTGTGAACACCTGCTTGTAGTGGTGTATGGGAGATAGGTGAAACTTTATATATTTGCAGTATTTCTTTCCCTTTTTTATTCTTTTTTTTTCAGAATCTCATTTATTCCCAGGTACTCATTGATATTCAGGGTTGGCAGGTATGGAATATATGTATAGAGATTGATAGCCTCAAGGCTTTGTAGAAGATTGAATACATGTTCTCTCACAATGAGAGATTTAGCATCCATTTTCTTGTCATTTTGACAGTGATCCATGCCCATTTACTGTATCGCAATATTTTGTGTTTCTTCTTTACAACACGTGTCCGCTGCAAGTATTTTGAAAAGTTAATCATACTAAAGCTAAGTTTGCATGATGTACACTGTGCATAATACGAAAATGAACTTTACCTGACAGTATGTTGTTTTTCCATTGTTTGTATTTATGCTCACTACAGGAAACAAAGGGAGAAGGGTAAGTACATTGAACCCACTGAATCACCCAAAACACTCGGCTCCAGGATGCTGATGTAAGGCCTGTGTGTACTGTCACCACAAAACATGGAAAAAGCAGTCTCATTGAAATCTGTTTGATTAACATCAGTCAGCACTTTCTTAGTGTGGGCCAGTGGAAATGTAATTGAGCCTCTCCACATTAAGTCATAGATGGGAATGGCATACAATAATGCCGATATTTAGATGCCATAGCGTTGCATGGCATCCCCATGACAATCAAACAGAGACTACTCGTGTTAACAGCACTGAAGATAAGTGTAAATGCTCCTTTGTGGTCATGTCATGATTTTAGTTGATGTTGAGAATTTCAGACTTTGTTTGAAAAGTGCTGCAAAAATTTACTTTGACATTGCGCAGTTATGTGTCCTAGTTTTGTGGTGATTGTTCTCATGAGCTTAAATCCTCTGTCCCTCATTTATGTATTATTGACTCTCTTCAATTTCTTCTGCTGGTTAAAGTAGTCATTATTATTGTGGAATTCTCCAGGTATGCATTGAACTAACATATACATATCTTCTTTGAAATTGTGCATTCGTGCTTTACCCGTCCAATCATGTATACCTAATTTGCCTCGGTTTATTTTGTCACATTTCATCTGCTTTCAAAGATGCACAAGGTGTAATACACAGTTTCACTAACTTAAACACTGTGGTCATCATGTCTTTCTTTAAGGGTCCAACTCACCCCCACTTCAATAATATGATTGTGTGTATGCGATGTATACTCAACTCAAATTAAGAAGCTGACAACAGGCAGGAAAAAAAGAAAAAAAGAAAAAAAAAGAAGTGTGTTGATGTATTCAGTGTGCAGCGTGTAGGCTATAAGGGAGTAGAATGCCTCTTTTATTGGGTTCCCTAAATGCTACTCAACAAAATTACCTCATATCAAGCTTTTCTGCTACTACCCCTGCAAAGCTGAGTGTGTATCGAAATGTGCTAAAGCTTGCGGCTACATTCTCCATTGAACTGCTTTGAGATTGTTGGCTCCAATTTGCAGATCACATTCAGTAGCCTTGATTGATATGTTTGGTAAGGTCAAATGTGAATGGCTGTTGTAAAAAAAAAGATACACATTTTGTACAAGTTAATCATCTGCAAAAATTTTGTCAGGTTGATGTCATTTGTTTCCAATCAGATTCATCTTGTATTACCAATGATAGTATTGATAGTATCATGTCTGTCATAGCAAAGACTTAGATTAAGATATATAACCATAATTGTTGTTGTTGTTTTTTTGTAACAACGTCTACCCTTTACTGTTTGTTTGATTATATCTTTGCTTCAAACTCATGTGGTAATGTTTTATATAGTAGCAACGTTTTTCTGTCAAGAAACAAAAAAATCACCACATGAGTACTTTTGACTCCAGACTATGTGGTATTAAAGAGGCAGTGCCATCAAAGGCTCAAAGAGAGGGATTTTTGCCATTTTTATGTTATACGTCCATGCCACTCTTGTACTCCCACAATGCAACACTTCAAAGGAATTATTCACTGTGTTCATATACATGAAAGTAACCCTGTACATGTACCTTTGAGATTAGTGTCTCTTTAACATTTTGTCATGAAAGCCCAAGTATAGCTTTTTAAAAACTACCCCAAAATTGTTGTAAAACACTGCTGTTAATTGCTGATCTTTGATATCATAAAATAACAGGTATAAAGAAACCTGACATGGAAGAAGAAAAATATCACGTAATATCAAAGTTTTTACTTTTCTATATCAATTCAAATCCATTTGTCAAGTCCACAGTTTTTAGTTTGTCATTCTTTTATTAATTTTTTTCTTCTTCTTTTTAGTCCCCCTAATGGTTAGTAAGCTTGCAGGATGTAATCAACCACCGAGGAGAACAGATGTTTGTAGATCTCGATAGAATATACCATAGAAAGTCTGTAGAAAGAGATCTGATGTTATGAAATACCTGGTACAAAAACTGTCTTTTTTGGTCCTGATGCAACAGATTCATTGTTAACCTGTTTTGTGTGTGCTGTTGTTGTATTTGGCTCCTGATTTAACAAGCGCCTTGACATAGCAGACAAAATTTCCCGGCCCCAAAGACCTTTATACTGAGTGTTTACCTTACTGTTGCAGTGCCAAAAGTATACTTGGGCTTTAAAGGGATGGTATAGTTTCGGTTCAGATGAGGATTCAGGTTTTAACTCTTTGCCAGATAGTTATAAACCATTTATATGAAATATAAAAGAGCATACAATTCTCAGAGGAATTCAAAAACAAAATAAAACAAAGTGGTCCTAATAAAAGGTGGGTCCCACTTTTTATTAGGAACACTTTGATTTTGGATATCTCAGCCATTTCAAAACCGATTTTAATCAAATAAACTTTTAAGTACTCTAGAATTGTATTCTCTTTAATATATGGTATAAGTGGTTTCTAATCATCTGGCAACGAGTTAGAACCTGAATCCCGATCTGAACCGAAACTATATCATCCCTTTAACTTGTTTAACTTGTATGTCTTGTCACCACTCTATCCATTCCTCACACTGTCACTCTCTCTCTCTCACTTTCTGTCTGTCTGTCTCTCTCTGTCCGTTCCTTTATCTTACCATTCCACGTTCTCTCTATCCCAAGACTAACTCCTTTTCTACCAAGAGCAATCCACGCACATTCCAACCTTCCCTGTCGTCCACCATCCTGGAGGAGGGCAGCAGCGAGGACGATGACGACGACGATGACGACATCGTCGTCACCGTGAGAGCCCCTCCGGCCTCTGCTAAGCGTGAAGCGAAATCCAAGCGATTTGGCTTTTTCTAATGCCGTTCGCCACTAACCATGCTGTGCTCCATTTCCACTTCTCGTCACATGTATGTTTGGCTTTCTTCTTTCTCATTCTCCATTCAGATCTTGTTTGTCATAGTGAATTGGTGGAAGTTCAGCGGATTCCCATAAAAGATACAAGTGATGTGTCTACATGTGATATACTTTGTGCTATTACGTCATCTAAACAAATTCATTTTCATTATTGTTGCAGTTAATAGTTAATTGGGTGTTTTGCAATTGTAGAGATAATAAGGATGTGACTTTTCCTTCAGAGCTTTAAGAAAAGAAATTTGATGTGTTCAATATTTTTTTCACTTAGATCACTAGATTTAATCATTCTATTCACATAAAATTTGGGAGTAATTCCAGCCTGTAAGCTAAAAAAATAAGTGCTTGCGCAGATATGTGTGAGTGGAACCAAATTCATAATGATTGTACAGCTGTACTCTGCAGTCAAATGTAGTAAAATAGCAAAGACATGTGTTACTACAATTTATCCACACACACACACAAAAGTTTCCAAATGACATTATTTCAAATCACAAGATTGCAGTGAAGAAATGTCAACATCAGTGTTAGCAGTCAACTTTGGTATTGTTCAGTTAGCACACAAGTCGACCTCTGTTTTTGTTAAGGCATTGCATCAAAATTGTGACCAGCAGGAACCCTCAGGATCCAGCTTGAATCAGGATCCTGAGGGGTCCTGCTGGTCATAATTTTGATGCAACGCCTAACTTATGTGAAAAATGTACGTGTCTGTACATCTCTCAGTGTACAATCTGCCACGTTTGTCAATGTATTAATTAGTTCATTTGCAGCTCCAGCTAAACCAAAAAAAAAAGAACAAAAAAAAAAGCCCATTTTTTTTTTTCTGCAGAGTATGAATTCATTCGATTTGTGTAACATCTTTTTTAGTATGCTACTTTCATTCTTGACATTCTGTGAAGCACAAACCTGCAACTTCTATGCATTTCACATCCACGCACCTGATTGTACTCATCCATTGACTTGCTGCTCATTCCTATTAACAACCACAAAACATGACAATCCTAATTAATGATTAACATCATGCAGCATATCTGACCTTGTTGTTTTCATACCATACACATAATCATGCTTAATTTTATGTGTATCTGAATTGAGTCATGCAGAGATGTCACATGCCATTGCACTGGTGACTGTTGAAGTAGTAGATATCTCTGTCAAATATGGCACTCGGCATTTCAGATTATAAATTTACTTTGGGAACATTTTTGTCACATGTTTGAAAAGATCACTGACTCACAAACTGTGGATTTTTTTTTTTTACAACATTGAAATCGTGAATGTCTTTTTCAATGGGGTATATTAGAGACTTGCAATTCATGCAGTGTTTAAGCCACCCACCCTAGAAAATAAACAGAATTATTATGATTTCAAAGCTGATATGTATTTGCAGACAGGCTTTCAGGAAATATTGCAGTGGTTGAAATGTTTAGAGATAGATTTTATCTGGTCTTTTTCGGTCCATTTGAGACAAACTATAAGCAACAGTTTGCTGTGAGGCTCTGCTTTTTATGTCATGATTTCCTGGAAAAAAAAGATAATGATTAAACAGAATTAAAAATGCTTCAAAATATATTTACTTAACTTTAATTGTCACATGCACAGTTATTAGGTTGTATGCAGGTATCATAAATTCTGCAAACTAATAACAAAATTTGTGAGTGGAATAGTGGTTTTATCGATAGAAATGATTCTCTCTGGAGCATGCAAAATGTGCATTGTACTGAAAAAAAAATATATATAGTCTGTCAAGCAGATAATTGCATCTCTGTTTTCATGGATGTTCCTCAACTTTTGACATCATTTTGTGCGAGAAATCTGTCTTGACCTAGCCATGTATTAACTTTGTTGAAGATTTACAAAAAATTCAGAAAAGGTATGCACCCAGCTGTATCACAAATACCCCTACAAACTAAGTACTGCCAGTATCTCAACTTGTCATTAAGAACCTTGACTTGCCGCTGTCGTTTCAACTGTTTCTCACTAACTTTTGGGCAAGTTCATTGATGAATTTCATATGGCTCTTCTAACATGATTGTTTATTTTGAATGGCTTTTAAAGGTTTATCAAAGCATTTTCATGTGGTTGATGTTGACTTTACCCTTCCACAAATTGTCTCTCACAGAGTCCACTCGATAGAGTCCTGAGCGGCAAGCGGTCAAGCCTTGGGAGTGACCGCGGTAAGAAAGACGATGACGTGGACAGCGATGATGACGATTTGGTATTCTAAAAGTTAAGTTTCTACGGTGTGGAAAGATTTCCCTTGTTAAGTGCGAAAGAACAAGTCGTAGTTAATATCAAAGTTTGGACAATGAATCATGTTAGGAATAAATGAATTGTGTCCTCTGTTTTTATAGTCTTGGCAGAAAAAAAAAACCAACCAAATATGTTAGAATTATTTTATGGAGGTCAAATATTACACAGTTTTTTCTGTTGAGTAATGTGTTATCAGTTTAGTTTGGCCCTTTGTTGTTAAATATTAAATAACTTTAGATCTGAGCTATTATAATGATATGATGCACCTATCAGGTATTGAAAGAATGTTGTGTAGCACATATGTGATACATCTGTTTCCATGAGAGCTCACATTGTCCAACCTAGCTGGGAGGAGGTGCGTCATAAAATTAGCCTCGCAGATCTAAAGCTGTCTATTGTCTAAATATTTCATTGTGTAAAGACAAAACAATAGACATAGTGATGGTAGAATTGTTGTGTCAGGATGTTTCGTGAGGGTGGTTTTTTTTTTTCTATCTCTCACTCAAGTTACATCTCTAGATCACTTGTGCTGCAGGGTAGTCACTGGAAATGAAATCCTTAATAATTAATGATATATTGAGGTATGGGTAAATTATCGACTACAAGCAAAAAAAAAAACAAATTACACACACAAACAATAAAAAACGCTTTATACTGGTAGTCATTAGAGATGTTCAAATTACATGCAATACCATTCATAATATTGTCAGTCTGGTAGTCTTACAGGGACTGAGTGTGGTGTGCACCTTAGATTTGTGTCGTTAATAAATCTGCTATCTATGGAAATGTAGGATTAGGGTAAGGCTGACTAAGTGACTGTGTAATAGCACATTGAAATTCTGAATGAGTCTGAAATGTGCTATATAAAAACTAGCTATCATTATTATTAGCTGTTAGTGTCAAATGTAAGTAGAAATTTCTTCTTCATCTACGTCTAGCTCACGTCATGTCTAGTCCCTTGCATTTACACATCAAGACATCTTCCTTTTTTTGAGTATCAGCATTTAAGGCTGTATCATGAAATTGGGACCCGGTTTTTAATTTCAGTGTTTATCGGAGAGAAGGGCATTAAACTCTACACAGCAAAAATTTCAGGTGTTTTTGTAAATACATACATGTACTAAGTTGCAATGTTGCATGTATGGAGCCCTGTTGTGTAAAACACATTTTTAATATGGTTGTACTAGAAGTAAGCAAGTGACTGGGACTATACCAACTACATTGTAGCAACAGCTGAATGCAAATGTTTTGTTGCTTTACAATTCTATGTCACCAGTAGATTGTAATCTCAGAGACAGCTGGGCTCTTTCATGTACACTAGTCTTTAACATTTTGTGAAAATTTTGTGTAGCTGATACCGATACCTTTGGCATGGTATTTAGTAGGCGATCTTTGTATTTTGAGGAAGTACATACATGTATGAGGGATCAGTGTGAACACTTTTAGGGAGTTTTCTGTGTGTGTGACTTTATGGCAATTTGTACAGTCTGCAGGCATTTTGTTTTTTTTTTGGAGGAAATAATGAAATGCATAGAGTGATTATTTTTGGAGATATCAATAATTTTGCATTAGACTTAGGATGAAAGTACTGTACACCAATAGTCAAGTGGTAAAGTTTTGTTTTCTAGTTGTTTTCTGCACTGTGAGTCTGAATAGCTGCTGATTTATGTAAAGTTGTGATTGCTCAGTAAGGTAAGAGAGACTAGAGTTGTTATAATGAGGTCGGATATAGTGAAATACATGATATAACTTAATTTTGCTGTTACAATTTCTTTGACATTCTTCTGTGTTTATCCCTGATATAACAAGATACCCGATATAACAAGTAACTCTTACTGGTCCCAAACAGCTTGTTATAATTAATGAGATACCTGATATAACAAGGAAATCTTACTGGTCCCAAGCAGCATGCTATAACGAGGTTCCCCTATACTAATGATAATGTGGTGTTATTCATCCAGGGTAACCTCTTCAGTGTTAACACTGCTCTACCAGAGGACCCTGCTATTATTATTACCCTTGCATTGCCAGGTACCCATTTATACTCCTGGGTCGAGAGGGACATTGTAGGTAAAACATCATGTCCAAGAATGAACGCACCTAACAGGATTTGAACCAAAGACACTCTCTGTGTACAAATTCAGTGACTGAATCACTGTACCACAGTGCCTCCCGGGCACAGTGGTGTTGATAGTGATTTTGCTACCGTACACTTTCCTCCCCACAAAGTTCCATATGTACAAAAAGTTACCCATGGATTACTTTGATATACAAAAATTTGCAAAAAGGGCATTGCCCCGAAATATAGGCACTAAGTCTTCAAACATATGTTGACTGTTGTCAGTGTGATTTGATGTGTGGCTTCAAGATTATTAGATTTCAGACTCTTGCTGTAGGAGCAGATAATCCTGTGATGACTGTAGAATGATGGTAGCATCATGAGACTGTGGTGATAAATCATGACTGTTCCATAGAGTCCTTTATTTAATTCCTAGCCCAAGTGGTAGCGTTCATGTTTTATATCAGCTCAGGCACAATATTGTTTCTATGTTTGTGTACTTTTTGAGTTGTGCTGTTACTATGCTAGTTCATACTTGCACTCGTAGAGGTGGATAAAGTTTACTTATTTTTTGACAAGTTATCAGTAGCAAGCTCTGCTTAGTCAGAGGTGCCATGTGGTACATTGTACAGTCAGTTCTTCAAATTAAATTGTACTTAAAAATAGCAACGTACCATATAAACCGCATGGGTACTGCATAGCATTTTTCGATCTCTCTCCTGTGCTTGGCAACATTTTGCAGTCTATCATGTAAAGTATGAATTTTGTTATAATTTTTAAATACTTGCTGCTGGTCTAACTTTTAGTTTTGTTGGAGGTAATCAAGTTGTGCTATATGTATGGCTCTTTCACACAAAAAAGAAAGTGGGGCAAAAAAAAAAAAAAGGTGGAAAGACAATCAAACGTGATATCAAGTCAGGGATAGATGGGAACTGTAATTCTTTCCAGCCTTTTCTTCTCTGACTAATTTTGTTTCAAATGTTTCTATTCTAATAGGTGTTTAGGACTCAGAAATGACACATACTGGATTGTTTCTCAGAAACCCAACTACAAGTTCAAATTGTAAACATTGTATGAAATGTCATATTGTAACTTGCTGACACAGACTGAATTATTAAAAAAAAAGTTACTGTTGTAAAAATTAGAATGTACATTTGTGGTGTAGTACATTGTAGATTAGTGTGACATTGTCTAAATTTATAGATTTAAATAGTTTGTGTTCATAAAATGTCAATTTCCTTTTCTACCTCTGTCAAATTCACTCAAAAACCTTGATAAATATTCAAAATTTGTATCAGCCCTGGATATGCAGTTTATACATTATGGATTAGGCAGCTTTACGCAAGGCATCGATGTTGTATTTTATGAATAATTGTGTATGAGTTAGGGACTCGAGTGTAGCAAGTCCTTCTTTCTTGCATCTAATTACTTTTAATTTGCTCATACACATCACCTTATGGAAGAATAATAACAGCCAGTTCATACAGTGTGTGCTGTAATGGGAGTGACATAATATATTCCTCTATAGTATGTCGCAATTATAATCATTACTCAATTTTCTGGGTAAGTGACAAAGCTATTCAATGAAACTGTCCTTTTTTATGTTTCATATCGCTGAACTGTGAGATGTCCCCTTATCCATTTTGCACGAAAGCCCAAACATGGGACAGGGATGTTATATGTTAAGTTCAATGCACTTTCAGGTGTCAAGTCCCATGCTTACTTAAAGTCTTTGTAGCAGAGAAATCACAGATACAATCTTGTTGAAAGCTCAGCCCAAGTATGCAGAGGTACACATCCCAAATTTGAAGTGAAATCTGAGAAAGGAGTGTAAATATCTGACCAGTTGAACAGAGCATTGTTCAAATAAATAAGTCTTTGTCAACCTTGGATTAGCACGTATTCTGATTGGTTGAATGACAGTTTATACCCTATTCCCCCTTTAAAAAATAAGAATAAACAATCTCCCAAGCATAAGAAAACAGATTTGTATCAATTTTTGCATGATGTTTACACAGGACATATCAGGTTCTTCACCTGATCCATTAATTTCATAGAAATTCTATCAGTCAGTCACAGTTCCAGGGCACTCAAGACTTGGACATTTCAAGTTTTGTTTTAGTGCTTTGGGTAGACAATTGTTTCAACCATCAATAGACACAAATTTATTCACTGATGTTTTGTTTTGTTTTGTTTTGTTTTGTTTTTGTTTTTGTTTTTGTTTTTTTGTTGTTTTTTTTTTTTTTTGGGGGGGGGAGGTAACTGGGGCTATAATTAAAGGTACACGTACATACAATTAGGGCTATAAACCCTAAGTAATGCAGCTCTGTGCATTAGATCTGTCTTGTGATTTTATTTCAAATCCATGCAAACTTACAGCAAATGTACCCGTTATCATTATGATGTCAAAGGAACTTTTGGTTGTGTGTCATGCAACTGATAATCACTTTCTCTTTCTGCAAATACAGTCTGTTTCACCAACAGAAGGCTATAGTATTCTGCTGTTTAAATCTTGTGCAATGAAATCTGATATGCATTGTACCCTCTTTGTGTATATTACCTTGTCAATGTCTGTATATTTTGTTACTGAAAGACGCTGCTTTTGTAACATTTGATTTATCTGATGCACTGCCATGTTGTGTAGTATATAGCAGTGTACTGAAACTATTCACCTGTTCCTGTGTGGATTTAAATCTTTCTCTCTGCCTAACAATGTTAGTGTATGGTCAATACTAACCTTTCGGCATTTCTGCCTGTGCATTTGTAATCTTGTGCAAGTACGTTTCTACAGGAATTGTGACAAATTCAGTAGAATGTCAAGATTTTATATTGTAGTCTGTTTCTGAATTAAAATGCAGAGCAACAATCTTCTAAGACTTTGGGCTCCTTGTCTCTTTCTGAATTTATTGTGGTCATTTTTTGTTTTTGTTTTATGATATTCTTTATTCAAGTTTCATTCAATACACACACACACACACACACACACACAGCCTGACATATTATATACAATTGTACGTTGTGATGATGGTGGTGATGATGATGATGATGATGATGATGATGATGATTATGATTGATTGATTGATTGATGATAATGGTCTTTATTCATCATCATGAGCATAGATATCCTAACCCTCATTGACCCAAGAATAATATATGTTGTGATGACGGTGATGATGATAATGATGATGATGATGATGAGGAGGAGGAGGAGGAGGAGGATGACGATGATTGATTGATGTTGATGATAATGGTCTTTATCCATCATCATGAACATTGATATCCTAACCCTCATTGACCCAAATATAATATATGTTGTGAGGATGGTGATGATGATGATGATGATGATGAGGATGAGGAGGAGGAGGAGGAGGATGACGATGATTGATTGATGTTGATGATAATGGTCTTTATCCATCATCATGAACATTGATATCCTAACCCTCATTGACCCAAATATAATATATGTTGTGAGGATGGTGATGATGATGATGATGATGATGAGGATGAGGAGGAGGAGGAGGAGGATGATGATGATTGATTGATGTTGATGATAATGGTCTTTATCCATCATCATGAACATTGATATCCCAACCCTCATTGACCCAAATATGCATTACAGAGATTACTTGTCAACACAAGTGGAGAGGACTTCCAAAAAAATCCACACATGGCTGGGGTAGAGGATATACAATTTGTCACTTTTTATTTGGATGAATTACTCCAAAGTGGAAGTCCTTTCAAGTACAATTCTATAAAATAAGTGCTAAAACGTCGAACTATATCGGACAAATCACAAGACACTTCAGATGATCTGTTGATACAGATCATCTGTGGAGAAAAAAAAAAAAAGAAGATACCTGAACAGCTGAAGGAAAACACGACAACAAAACTTGGTTTTGTTCATAGGCAGCATATGTGAAATGCTCATAACAGAAATATTGAAGTACATGTAGGTGCACTCCCATTATAACAAACACAGATATGAAACTCTCATTACAATGAAGTAAAAATTCCAAGTCCCAAAATTTTAGTCTAGACATATCTTCATTATATCATACTTTATTGTACTGCTATAACAAAATTTCAAGATAATGAAAGAAAACTGCCACTCCCAAGGACTTGACTGTAAATATGTCTCGCCTGTACAATGAAACCTTTTAAACCTGTTGAGAACGGGCTGATTTTGCTACAACACCCATTTCCTGTAGACACCTGCCCGAGTATACTCGGGACTAGTCTTCAACAGGTTAAGATGTGTGTAAATGATGATTCATATCTGTGCGTGTGCAGATTTGGAGAGAAAATGGATGGAATAGATGCTAAAGGGTCCCTCTTCTGGGATTGTAAGGTTTGACAATGATGACTGGCAATTAACTCGATGCCAAGACAGAATATAGGTAGGTAATATCCCATGTCTATTCCTTCAAGCCATTTAAGTACTGTACCAAAGGATGAACAAATCTGCTATGACAACTACAATGGAGAAAGGCCCAGGGTACAGAAAGGAGCCACTGTAACTACAGTGGACTCCCGTAATAACGAAGTCCTCGAGACCGGCAGTTTTCTTTTGTTATAACGAAATTTCGTTATAACCGAATGAATAAACAATAAAAATACATAGAGTTGATAATGTTGCGGCCCTAAATTTTATTTCATTGTAACCGGAATTTCGTTATAACCGTGTTAGTTATAACGGGAGTGCACTGTACTGGTACACACATCAACTAGAAGGTTCTGCAATGGATACAGTTCAGAACCCATTGACATTGTAAATACAGTATATAAAACAAGTTGTGATCAGTATCAAGGTCGAGTTATGTGTGATGTATCATACACACAGTAATGAAGAACATTCTTAATGCCCGACTCTTCATGCACCAATAAAGGACTTGTGATGTAGCTAACGTCACTGTCACACCATAAATATATACGAAAGTAATTTCACTGGTCTCACGGAGTTTGACATGACTTTCTTCACCCTCCCTTCAATTTTTCAGGGTGAATGATAGAAATTAAATGGTACGGGAGGTTAGACAAGCTATTGTGTTGTCAGTTGCCCAATATGAAATGCTAGCTATGCCTCTCAAATTTTTGTAAAGTGGCTCATGAAGCATACAGGTCTGATCTACACCTTAATCTTTAAGATCTCGAAGTTTTGCCAGAGAGAAGGCAAACTCCCTGTGAAATTTCTCGCAAAACATCCCACTCCAACTAGGGATATTTCCCCCACCCTCGCCAAACTTCTCAGTCTTGCCAGTGTGACAGCTGGAAACTGAAACTTTGAAATCTTTGTCATGCGAATTTTGCAGAGGGAGCCTGCAAAGCGCACAATCACTGTGATGTACAGGTATTCATCGTTACATCACAATCACTCGCTGTCAGACGACACACTCTTTCTTCTTTTGAGCGCACACGCACGAGTGAACCAAACTTCTGGATCCAAAGATCGAGAACTTTGGCTGCCATTGTGACTGGACAACAAAAGATCGCAAAGATTTCACAATCTTAAACATCTATGTAGATCTTTTGCCAGTCTGATCATGCCTATTGTTGAGAATCTCAATGCCTCTTTCAAATTTGTCAATTCAAAATGAGACACCACATGTCAGTTCGATTGCGTCAAAATGTTCACAGCATACATTTAAATTCCTTCACATTTACACAATCTGATAACTGTAAAGTGTATTGATTCTTACTACCACTCCAACATAATCAAATGGTCAATACATCACAGCTGACGTGGCAAACAGTAACTTCGACTCTGCAAAGAGTTCAATGTGTCTAATCACTTTTACTTCAGAAACATTCTGATGACAAAAGCAATCTTCTTGAGTGTTCTCTTTTTCAAACTTTATTCAAAGTACTTTTACTCAACAATATTTTTGTGTTTTTCTTGTAGACGAAAATGGCACTGATATGTTAAACTTTGCACAATATTTCAATTTCACTCGGCTTTATGGCAGCAACTGTATTTTGTACACCAACCATGAGCAGTGCTGTTATCTGGTTTTAAACAACATGTCTTGCAGTCATTGACTGCTTAAATCTTGTGACACAACACTCTTTGGTAATTGATTTTTCTCTCAGATTATTTAACAGTCATGGTGTTTACATTCATCTCATACATGGATCATATTTCAGATTTTCATCCTTTCTGTAACACAGACAGCCATACACACAAACAAGCAGAATATTTGAGCATCACAGGAAAAACAAAACAAAACAAAACTGATGTGCCACCAGATTATTCTATTGCATGCATGACAAATATGTCAAAACAACATCTCAATGTAGCCAAAATTTTGTCCATTGCACATCACACCTACGATGAGAGATACATTTGTATGTTTGTTGTTCATCAACAAAGTCACGGTTTTACGGTCAAGTTCATCACAGTAGGCACTCTCTCCATGCGTTGCTACATCAACCAAAGGTAAGACTTCACGACGATATGACAGTTTCTTCTCCCCACAATGGCAGACCATGTCGGGAACCATCTCCTTCAGCACATCATTCTGCAACAATCGTTGCTATGGTAATGACAAATGATGCTCTCACCTTCCGATCCCTATGGATGACAGGCCTGTTTGCGTAGAGAACAAAAGAAGATGCAGACATGATACCAAAAACATTTAGGTAGGAATTCACAAAGGTGGTTTAAATTTACCAGGTAGTCTATGGATTATGAAAATTAGGGCTGTGAAAATGCACACAAAATATCAAGTATGCCAACAGCCATTTAACACTGAACGGATGGTGAGACTGTGTAATCTACACCTATTTTGCACTTGTTACAGTTCAAGGACTAATTTCAATCATGGATTTGATTTCAACCCCCTTTGTGAATTTAAACCCTGGAGTTTCACCTGTGTTTCACACTAATTTTAGCAAGGAGCCTAGTTAAACGTTCATACCAAACTAAATTACTGTCTCTTCGAGAATGTTATTAGGCTGAATGGAATTATTAACCCCAATAATGAAAGAACACACATTCACGTCAAGGAGGTAATTATTGCAATGACACAAATGAGATGTATGTGCTAGAGGGTATTGCATATTGTTGGATTGTCATGACGAAGTCGCCAGTATTACTGAATGTACCTCATCATAACTAGTATCTTGTAAACGTATAAGAAAAGAGATCAGCTCATAACATATACATACCTGCCAACCCTGAAACCTAAGAAATAGGGACAAATGAGGGGAATAACTCTAAAGATAGGGACATTCCTAAATTTCCAATACATTACTTAATCTAGATTTTCAAAATAGGGACACATGATAAAATCGCTCATTTTTCTCTCTTTTCCTGGGGTGAAAATAGGGAAAGTTAGCAAGTATACATAAAGTAAATTGAGGGTCAGGACCACTTAATTCACCTCATTAAAACTGATACCTCATTGTACATGGGTTTGTTTTATCAGGGTTTCCCTGTAGTGTCATTTAGCCTATGCCTTAACCAGTGTGCAGAGTGCGAACGACGATGGTCACTTGGGCTCACCAAGATTTGTGGCGTCGTTCCAGGCCCAGCAGATGCAGTAGTGTGTGAGGAGCTGGTCCAGCAATTCGGTCTCGTCCAGAAACTCCAGCCTCTCGATGCGGTAGATGTCCTCGCGAGACAGACTGGCATAGACTGTCTGCATGTCTGCGGCCTGAGCGCCCTGCCAGCCCACTGACGTGAAGCGGGATTTCTGTGGCACAGTTTGATGTTCATTTATCAGAATTGTTTCAGATAGCTTCATTTTCACAGAGGTTTTTTTTTTTTTATAATTATTATTATCATCTTCTTTTTCTTTTTTTCTGTACCCAAAATATTCTGTACATTAAGATGCTTATTTTTGAGTGCTCTGAAAAGGACAGAACAAACCATTGTCTTCATGATAAGGTGTCCTCATGCAAAAGAACTAACCCTTCGTGTACAATAAAAAGTTACTCATAATTTACTTCAAAACTTCCTCGACTACCTTCATAAGCTGAGTGATCATACCATCAATACAACAAATATTTCAAAATAAAACACAGCGGATTTGGATCTCAACCTTCACTATTAAACAGAATCCTTTTAATACCAGGTAGAACTGTACAAGGTGCTGTAATCCTTATCCCACACTTCAACCTAAATAGAGCCCATAGCATATGAGTTGCCAGCATTTCTGGAGGGAAACTTCACAAGTCATTACACTCATTATCTCAAGTTTTCTAGCTCGTGACCCATCTATAAACTACAGGGACCAAATATCAGAGAGAGATCCGTAGAGAGAGACAAACCTGAGATTCCAGGTCTTTACACGGGGCCACTCCTTCCAGCGTGCACCCCCGGGCCCGCAGGTTCTCGGCCATCACCATGCCAAACTTGTCCCCCATGTTGACCTGCTCGTAGTTGGCCAGGAAGGACGAGGGAAACTTGCTCGCTATCCACTTCAGCAGGGCAGCAGACTTGTCGTGGTGCAGGTAGACAAGTACGCACTCGGACATAAAGAAGGTAGGCTTTCTGAAAAGGGGGATGGAGAAGTTGGTTCAAACTGATCTTCTGTCCCTAGAACTTCAGTCTGAGTGTAATATGTATTTTGCGAGCACCGGCCTCTTATTTGAAAAGGAATAAAAGAAAGAGAAGGCTTGCATGAAATGAACTTGCATGAGGATTGACAAGTCAACTTTAACAGCTTCCACAGCTTATCCTACAGCAAAGTGATTTAATCTATGAATTTCATGAAAATTGAAACAGCTACTAGTACTTTTATCAAGCCAAACATGCTTTGTCATTTGAAGAAGTAGTTTCAAAACGCCTTCACTAACAAGTGTGTGAGAGTTCACAGTAGAACGTCATAGTGATTGATTAAATCGACATGCTATCACAAAATGTATTAAGATCAATACACCAGTTTCTCTACTGCCGACTATATCTGTCACTTACAACCCACACCAGTGTACAAGCTCACTATGAAATAAGAGGAATGTGAAGTGTTATCATTGATCAGAATTTCACAACCTAACGCATATAGAGTGATAGACAGGTTAGGGCGTGGAAGTATGATACATGTACCAGTCTTCCAAATGCCAAGAGCGTCACTCACTTGAAATCTACACCAACCGCCTTGGTCAACTTCTCCTCCAGTTCTGCCACGTTCCTGAGGTCTCCCCACACGATGTGGTAGCCAGGTGAGTGTAACTCAGCATTCTCTGCAGAAGGTGGACCATCCATAACCACATTCAGGGGCGGATCCAGGAATTCCGTAAAGGGGAGGCGCCTTTACAAAATTAAAGTGGAGCGCAAGCCCCCCCCCCCCCCCCCCCATTTTGTTCTTTTGTTTCAACAAAAACAAAGAGGGGGCGCACGACCGGTGTGCGCCCCTCTGGATCCGCCACTGACATTGGTTTGTTTGTTGTTTGTATTGTTTGTTCTCCTGAGTGTTTGTTTTTCTAGCAGACATCAAATTTATGTTCACAGCATAACTTACTTTTAATGAGACTCATAGCTGCAGAAAGATGCTTATTTCCAGGAAAGTATGTGTCAAATCAGGGATACAAAAAGTGTACAACACAAAGAGCATGAGACAAGCAATGCCATAGTATACTCATACTACTTTATACCATACTATATACCATACTTCTCTTCTGACAGTCAACTGCTCTGAGATGTTGTTACATACAGTCCAACTTCTCCTATCTGGCCTCCATTTATCCAGATCTCTCTATCATCCGAATCCCCCCCCCCCCCCCAATCTGAATAGGCATTACATTTTATCTGTAGACTACACAAACACAGAAAAGCCTTCCTACTGTAAACAGAGAGTACCAAGGTAAAAGATAAGCATGCACACCCAGACAGTCTACACACAAACAGATGACAGACAGACAGAAAGACAGGAATAGAGTCCGAGAGAGATTCTCCTACCTATGACAACACTCTTTCCCTGACATGTTGCCTGGATTCCCTCCAGCAGCTTGGATCTCATGCGCACCGTCTGACACTTCCGGCTAGTGACTGCCCGAAAGTCCACTTCAACATACAGACTGGGCAGCAGGTCCTCGTCCTGCATGGAACACACCAAGAACAAAGGAAAAACTAATTTCTTAACACTACAATGTGGACATTCATCACCAGAGAAGATAGCCAAGTGTTGTTGGTACCAAAGATGCAACACTATTTCTGAAATCTGACTTTTTACAGCTGGGGGCAAGTGTATTTTGGGATGCAATACAATCAGGGTTGTGCTGGTGTGTTACAGATATGCACCTCAGTAGGCAGATGCTTTTTCCAAATTCTTGTATACATGTATGTCTTCTCTTCAAAATATATACATTGTATCAGTGTTCAGGAAGCCTCCTGCAGAGTCACATAGACTTGGCAGCTCTGTGGTTTGTTGTCAATTCAGATAATTCCCCTGAAACTTGCTCAAAATGGTAGTCTACCTCTAATGATTACACTCCTTGACTTCGGGGTGTAGCAATGTCAAAGTCTCCCACATGAAGACCAATGAGACACAATACAAATTTACAGGTTTAAAGGGATGGGGCAGTTTTTGATGAGATGGGGAATTCAGATTTAAACTTTTAGCACGATGATCAGAAACAACTCATCAAAATATGAAAAAGCATGCAATTCTAAGAGAAATTTAAAGTTTACTTGATGAAAATTGGTTTTGCAATGGCCGAGATAAAAAAAACAAAAACAAAGTAAAACAAAGCGGTCCTTATAAAAGGTGGGTGCCACCTTTTATTTTAGGACCTCTCTATTTCAAAGATATCTCAGCCATTTCACAACCAATTTTTACCAAATAAACTTTCCATTCCTCTTAGAATTGTATGTGCTTTCATGTTTCATAAGAGGTTTCCCATTATCTCACAAAAGTTGGAAACCTGAAGCCTCAACCCAACTATACCATCCCTCTAAGTACTCTCCACTCATTGCCAGTTAATCATTTCAGGGCATCTAGGTTGGTTTAGAGCAAACACAGCAAGTCAAAAGATGTTCATAATGTCAGGCACAGCACAGAAAGGGTAAATAAGAAATTTATGAAGGGCTGATGTAACCTGACCTTTAACCTCCAGAAGAGTGTGTCAAAGCCTGCACCGAGGTTGATGACCTGGCAGTCCTTGTTGGTAAGCTGGATGAACTTTACCAGCAGCGTATGCATTCCCTGGGTCCTGGCATAGTAGCCTGTTGCAAGGTGGGCCAAAAAGACAGGGAAACAGTGATTCATAGGCATCTAGGTTTACGGAGGCAAACATCTTCGTCGTTCACTTTTGTAGAAAGACAAAGCTCTCTTCCACTGCAATATAATCCCACATGAAATTTTGTCACTAACAAAGTTAGATGGATTATGTTACAAATAAGTTTATCTCATTATAGACTTCCTGCTCCATGTCTTTGCTACAAGTGATGTAAATTCAGTCCCTGGATTATGCAAACTTACTGCTTAAATGCATGTCGTATTCGCCAACAGATATCAAATAATGAACACACGCTGATATGAGCCTGTGTAAAATTTCACGCATGTTTAGTCCATGGATCAAATTTAAAGATGGATTCGATTCAAGCTACTGCCGTAATTAAAACATCTGTTGTACATTTGTGTCAAAGCGTTTCCAAATTTATGTCTCCTTCAGCATTTATCAGCCAGATTATGCATTGGTTACCTCTGATCTCATTCCATTTTTTTAAATTATCTAAATGTATTGCACAAATTTGTTGCGCCAAATTTGGGACATTTTGACAACAATTTTCTGCAGTTCTGGAAACGAATGAAGGACAAGTCTGATACTGAACCTCTGTTAATTTCTGGTGCCCGGCGTTGTCCACTCTTTACCAACAGCTGGATGTAGGGATCCTTCCAGTATCCTTGCTGCACTGCAAATCTGAGGACAGAATTTTTTATATTCATTATATAAGAATGAAATTATTTTAGAGACTTTTTGGAAAGCCAACTTTTTCATACAGCCTGTTATTACAGGTAGAGCTCTAACGTTGCCTACTGTCAATATATAGTATTAGTAACAACTGTTAAATTCATGATTAACAAAATAAAGTAAATTAAGGGACAAAGGATTTTTTCCTGTATTTTATTTTATTTTATTTTTTTTTTTATTTTTTTTAGCAAGCTACATGACAGCGGATATCTAGCATACCACAACTATAACTTTTTAAGTCGATCTGAACGAACTGAAAGTGAACCCCGGCCCCCACCGGACACCCGAACTCGGGTGTGTGACTCCTGTGATAGGTACGCCGACACTTTTTCAAAACACAATCTTTTTACAGAAATGATACCTTACCTGTGTACACAACAGCGTTCCAACTGCCGAAATTCGTCTTTTTCACGGTAAAATTTCCCCAAAAGCGTAAATTTCCGAGTTAAACTGACACCAGTTTGGCACCAAATGATTGGAATATTAATTAGATTTCGCGCGTGCTACGTGCTCGAGATCGGTGTTCAGATTTGGCCAATTCACGTGACTTATGGGCGGAGCTATGTCAGGTATTGATCTTGATCGAAGTCGTTTGTTTACTTTTCTGCAATACTAATGAAGATTAATTGACATAGTTCGGTACCTACAGTTCACTCCTCATTGTAACCAAGTATTCCAGATCGGCAATTTTCTTCTTTTATACCGACCTTTCTCGTAAACTCATAGCCCATACCGGTGGATGTGAAAATTAATCTTCATTTCGTAGTAGTAACCCAACTGCGAGTCGAACGTGAAGCATGTTCCGGCTGCAGATGTGTGTTGTACACTGTTGAGCGATAGGACTTGGTGATTCGTAAGTGGTGGCTTTGCCCCTAAATTTCAACTTAAAAATGAAAAGCAATTTCAATTTGAATAAGTGCAGATGTTGTTTAGTCGTTGCCGTATTATGACTTGCAAAATTTGGTTCATAAAAAGATCTCTTTCTGTCTAGATCAAGATTTTTCTTGATTTGGTTAATCGTGAACCCTTCCAGAGTATGACAACTGATGCTCGGAATGAAGGATTGGGGACTTGTGCGCAAGTGTAAGAGCATTGGTTTACGTGCATCAGCAGTATTAACTACGGACGGGTTTACGATGACCGAATCAAGAAAAATCATCAATATGGTCAGAAAGAAACCATATGAAGAACCAAATGTAACACGTCATGAGTTGTTTACAGTTGAACTATATCTGTACGAGCTCAAATTGAAAATTAAATCAAATTTTCAAGTTGAATTTCACGGGCAAAGCTACCACGTACGAAGCACCATATTACTTCGCTGTCAGGCTGGCCGAAGTCAATTGTGTGCGGGTGAATCGGGTCCGTTGCTCACTGTACCTCCGTCCATCGCATCGGCGTGCTTGTGTTGCGTGCGTGCGTCATTCTTCCGGACTGACTGGCCAGTTAGCTGTGTGTGTAGCGAAAGTTTCATTTTTAGTCAACAAGCAAGACGTTCCGTCGTCCATTTTTTCCTCTCTCCTCACCTTCTACTTCCTCCTGACCTATTCCTCTGCTTCCCTTAGTACAAACATGTTTTTGACAGTATCGAGTCTATATTTAGAGTTGTGGTTGCCCCAAGCTAGTACGAGTTGCTCAGTGCTGTTACACAAGCCCCGTACCCCTTTATATTATTCACAAGAAACGACGAAACTGGTGATGGTATGCACCGGCAACATTGATTACAGCTAGATGAACTTCGATTTTTTTTTTGAAATCTTGTCACGTGACAGATTAGCACTATACTCCATTTATCTTTCTTCACAAGATAGAAATATGAAACGATAATGGCAATACAGCCTCAATATTTACCCTCATTGTAGGGAGGTATAATGAAGAACGGTTATATTGAAATCTGCACTCATATAGTCATGTAAAAAGGCCTTCTATTACTAGTATCAGTCTGAAAAAAATCTTGTCCTCATAATTTCTGAGTAGGACTTGTGTGACAATTCAACGTTTCAAAGTAACCTCCATGGATAACAACCAAAATACAGAGCTATGTTTTGATTAAATTGTCCGTGTGTCAGCATTTGGTTATCATTAAAATCAGCATCGCCGATGACTAGGCCTATACAATTTCATTCTTCACAAAGAAAATCTATTAGGAAGACAAGAAAATGTTTGTATATGCAATACCGTTTGAATGCACCCTAATTGAAATGTGTTATAACTCTGCCTATAGATGCAAACTTGTCCTTCCGGCTTGCTTGTGATCTGTCATCTCGCCTTGAAGGGTGTGACTTTCAGCCAGGGCCTGACGGCAGCAGGAGTGATGAGGCTACGGAGGGCAGTCCATCCTCCCGCCAGGCGATGAATTCTGGTGCGTCTGTGCTTCCAATGGCAGATCGTCGTGGAAACGTTAATGTGCTGAGATATCTACAATTTATCAAAAAAAAAATGAATAAATAACTATAAATATTAATATATATACATTTATATATATATATATATATATATATATATATATATATATATATATCATATAATGGAAACTGATTTCGCAAAGGATCGGGGAATAGTATACTAATGCGAATGTACAGCTATTTCCTCCATTTTTGGAACGAAACTTCATTTGTTTTTCACACAATATGCTTATCAAAGCAAAAGAATGTCAATATGAAAAAAAAAATCCTTTTATCGCGTATAATGAGTTAATCTCAAATACTATTGTTGCGTATTGGAATCAGGTTCCTATACTACGCTGCAGAATGACTTCTGATACACACATTCGCTATTTAAGTATTTAATCAAATCTCTTCTAGTTCTAATATCATGTATAACTTCGAGCGTCAAATCCCATGTACACTTGAAAAGTACGACTCACTCGATACAGCCCCTATTCAAACACACAATGATCAACATAAAATGAAGGTGACAATGGGGCGGGGTCTTGAAGTTGAACAGGGATTAGTTTTGGCATGGAGAAGGTATACATTCATTAAGGGGGATTAGACTCAACATCAATTCCAAATAATGAATGGGGGAAGGACAAAATGTTTGGTGTTCATTCAATTGATCTAATGGTCATAAATCGTGGCTTTGCTACTTGCAGATGAAACAAAACCCCCGCGGTATTAGTGTTTCAAAATACTTTTTAGATGTGAATTATTATGCATGGATAGAATAACTATTGTAAAATTTAAATTCCGTATAATCGATGTTATGCATGTAAGTTTTGTCAAATATACAAAATGTGAACAACAGAAAAAGTTTCCAGACTAAACCGCCAACAGTTTAATGAGAAAAAAAAATACTGATATCTCTTTATATTTTAGGTTTTTGCAAAAATGTTAGGATGATACAACAGACAACACATATAATGAATCATTATGGGATATCTTAAACGTTTTTAAAATCAAAGTTGGAAGGGTGGAGCTGATCATTCTGACACCGTTAATACAACAGGTGCCGTGCGCGGAGCAGCGTTTCCGATGGGATAGCTCGGGCAGGGGACAAAAGCATCCCGGTTTTGGCTGCATTGAATATGCACTGAAGTCAAGTTCCGTCTTTAACAATGGTTAATTGTTTTGGTTGAAGATTTCTTTGCTTATTTTGCATAATTATCATGACCAGCACATTGAAGCCTAATAACAGGAGCAAGCCATGGTTCCAATAACCTCGAGTGAGCATTGCATGGGACATTGGTGATACAATGTATACCATACCAACAATAATACGTGAACTCACGCAGATTTCCCCTCAGAAAGGATACTACTTGTAGTAACCTCTACTTCATTGTGTACTATGATTCATATGCATCACTTCTATTTGTCAGTGTTTAATATTCCAGCCCTTAATCCATGATTATAAATGGCTATTACATACCAAACATCTTACGTTTGGAATTAGTATTGCCCGTACGCGTATTAAACAGAGTTGATCTCTGTTGACCGGAAGATCGTTTTTGTATCTGGTCGTCGGGATAATGTTCCGTCCGAAGATCCGTCCGCGGAGAATGCTGCGTCTCGCTTCATTCATACAAGCCCCTCTACTCTAGTAAAGGAGGCGGAGGAGAGCCGAGAATGGAAAAAAAAATATTAAAAACTCCGCAAAGACGGATTTTTTTTGTCTTGAATCTATATGTAGACGGAAAATCCGTCTGTCTGGGGGGATTTTGTAATTTGTTTTCCTTGTCTGTTTCTACTTATACGGTTCTCCTTCAGATAGGAAGGAAGGGATTTCGTGATGCCTCCCCGGGCCGGAACATAATTCCCGGCAACAACGAACAACAAGATAGGAACCGATCTTCGGTCAAGCTATTCTATGATCAGAAAACTGCCTGATGTAACTTAGGCTACTATACTGACATAATACACATCACATGTATGAACATCAAAGGAATAGAAAACTGAAATGTCTTCTTACCAATTGCATATGCCGCCCAGAACATAAAATCTGAATCCCTTCTGATGAAAGCTGTTTGGATCGCTTCAGGTCAGTTCTCTAATATTCGTGGCAAGCGCATGGGAGATACAAAATGGCGAATGTTTGGGAGAGTCCTTGCCTTTATCACAAGCGGGAGAGAGGCCTGATGGGTAATATAAACCAGGGAGGTTTATAAACAATGCCGCTGGAGAGGAAGAGGGAGAGAGAAAGGGGGGGGGGGGAGGGGGAAGAGAGAGAGAGAGAGAGAGGAAGAGAAGATAACAGACTGATGTGTGAAGAGAGATTGATGACGAGCGAGTGTGTGCAGGAGTGTGCTCCCCCCCCCCCCCCCCTCTCTCTCTCCCCTCTCCCTCTCTCCCTCTCTCTCCTTGTGTGTGTGTGTCATGCATGTTAGTGTATGGCCGCATCATTGTTCCCGCCTTTTTTCTTCTCTCCCAACAGAAGCTACATCGCAGGGCCTACGAAGCTCCTTGAAGCTGAATTGCAGAGGAATGCTCGCCATTTATCTGGTACCGAAGAGCCAAGAGCAACAAGCAAAAGTCACAGACTCTGATTGGCAGAAGGAAGATGTTAGTAATGTGAAGAAAAGAGCCTGCAACAGTCACCTCCCTGCCCACGTGAACCTGCAAGCATATGACAATAAATACAGGAACTAACTCCTCGCCTGATCCTACGGGGTGAAAAGAGGGCTTGGGCAGGGCCTTGGGGGCAGTTCCCAAGTGCGCTCAACCAAGATTGATGTTGTTAGTGTTGGTGTATAACCCCCCCCCCCAAAAAAAAAACAAAACAAAAAAACAACAACAACAACAACAACAACAACAACAACAACAAAACAAAACAAAACAAAACAAAACAAAAGAAAAACAAAACAACAACAAAAACAACAACAACAACAATAAAAACCGGAATTAGTCACAATCATATGCTTAATTCATGAAAATCAAAATTGATGCACGGTTCTCTACCTGCGTATCAGCCAATTATTGAGGAAGAATACTTTTGGCCACAGCAACAATTCAGCGTCACACTGGTATATTATACCTCCGCATTTTTGAACTGCTTTATCGCAAACATATTCTCCCGAAATAACAATAAATTATTCTGAAAAAAAAAAACCCGAACAATAATATGCTTCGAAACGGTAATTCAGCGAAAAAAAAACTACAAGACTTATTAGTGACCGTTTTACCATTCTCATTTTCTCGCATAGACCGAATTCGAAGTGTTTGAATATGAGTCAATGATGATTATTTCGGCTGCTTCGCTTTATACGCGATTCAGATTCGCTAAGCGCGTATCAAAGAGGAGTATTGGTCATGTTATATACGACAAAACATCCAACAAAAGAACCTGATGAATCAACCGTTTAACTTATCTAGAGTTCGCGAAACGAATTCATCACTCGAAGTGGTTCAACAAAAGCCGAAAAAAGGTCGAAGAACAGCAGGTGAACATAAGGACAATAAATAAAATTCTGGAATGAAACAAACAGATAAAAAAGCACACGATATCAAGTTTGAAAACGAAGATAATACGAATCTAGCAAGAGAGACCAATTATTCTAAAAGACTATTTTGCAAGTTCAAAATAATATAATATAGGGATGTGTATACGCTAACAAGGATCGACCACTACAATGAGACTACGCTGCTTCTATGCTTGCTAACTCACTGCTTCTCATTTCAATATAAAATATATCCATCTACTACCAAATTATACCGACATGACAAAAGCACACACATAATATATAGAATAATCAACCTTGACCGACATACTGTAAAGTTACCGCAAAAGTTATTTGTGTTTATATACGCCGGAAATGTCACTTTCACAGCAACATTACAAGACAAATTGCATAAATTGCATAGTTCATCTTCAAGATGTTAGGGTAATTGAAATACACTGTAGTTGTAATATATCAAGACGTTAGAATAATGTATTGAATGTTAATTCTGATGACGAAGAAATCCCAGCAAGTAGCAGGAAATTTCGAACTTTATGTGAAACTCTTCAAACATAATAAAAGCATTGTGTAACTGAAAGCGGATACAACATCATCATTTAACTTATTTCACACCCAACAAGTTAATGCAAAATAGAAGAAACACGTATAGCTTACCAATATTGGAGGCTTTGAAAAGTGTAATACTGCATATAACGACTTTTGATATGTACGAGGTTAGAGATTTGGTGATCCTATCACGCTGGCGTTCGAGAAGTACAGTGACTATCATATACCAGCATGGCATTCCGGCTAGCTTTTCAAGCCAAGGTTATCGCAAAAGACAACATAGTTCCCACGCCAAGGCTACCAGCAGCCGGGTTCAAACAACAGGGGATTACAAAATTTGAAAGAGGCCTTTGTTGTGTGCTTGGGAGGTCAAGTTTATGACCAATTAAGATTGAGCTTAAGCGTCTTAACTTCTTATCGCAAGAGAGGCTGGAAAGCCATAGAAAATACGAACACTATGGCCTCAAGGGGCAGCGCAGCTGTAAGCTGCGTATCAATATTGAGTTGAAGTGCTTCAGGTGTATATAAAAGATACATGTATGCCTACACCCGCCAAAGTACAAAATAATTGTCAACATAGATGCATGAGTTATATCACAATACACAATGCACAATCAAATATTTCCGAACATCATACACGAGACACAACACTGAAATAACGCGAGAAATGACATTATGTCTTCACCTTCTATACCGTTGTAGTATGAGTAATCTTTTATTTTCGTTCCAAAAATAATAGTGACATGCAGAAACATAACAGAATCATATGACACAATAAATCATTTGTATGAAAATTAAGATAACAAGTATAATAGCCCTATACCTGAAATAAAACGAAATTATTATATAGATAACCATGAACACTAAAAAATATGTTGTTTGAAGGAAAACAGTCATATATTGTTATCTCTGCAGTACAATTTCTCCTTTTGCTTTCTTCTTCAATTCAATCTTCCTCTTCTTAGAGCTCACTCTTTCACTGCTGCACAACACACAATCTACCCACCCCCACCCCCACCCCCACCCCATCTCTCTCCCCCTCTCTCTCTCTCACACCTCTCTCTCGGTTTTGTTTATATTACCCAGGAGGCCTTTCTCCTCCTCGTGATCAAAACAAGGCCATTCTCTGTTTAATGTCCCTTGCCACGCCACGCCACGTATAGTATCGCATTGTGAAACAGAAGGCACGCTCTATTCACAGAGTACTGTGACACGCTAAATCTCTTCCTCTCTTCAGCAGAAAAAGGTCCATGTCGCCGTGACAGTTGGTAAGAAGACCATTCAATTTTTTAGTCTGTTTATGTTGTATCTATATTCATATTTATGGCAGGTCTTCTAGCAGTAAGTTATGCTGATTAACACTTCTAACAGAAAGGTTTGCAGCTACGGATTAATTCTGCTCTGCCAGTAGAAGAGAGGCAGAGGTGTATCGTGGCGTTGTATGGGATCGAGAGAGAACGAATGTGTTGCGCGGCGTGGTTTCTTGATGTCCTTGAACCTTGACGGTAAACTCAGCACATATATTCCATTGGAAGTATCATTTATTCATATCATATAATGTTCTTTGTACTTACAATAGTATTAAGTTTCAATTAACTGTGAAATCCTGATGAAGTTCAAACTCGAATATGAATGAAGTTGGTGCCGTATATGGTAATCGTGGTATGCAAATTCGGCAATATGTCACATGAATATATGCCTACGATTGGAACATCGTAATGAGAGTATAAAACGATAATTTTGTATAGCTTTATACAACCTCAATTCTTTCTAGTTTATGATGGGCTTATGTGATGTTGAGTCTATGTTTATTGCATATATGTAAGCAAAGGTAGGCACATATCAGTTTAATTCAATAACACACATGTCATAGGCCACGTCCAAGCAGTCACGCACACAGCGCGATCGCTTTACAGCACTGAACATGCCCCCCTGTTCATAGAGTACACGTACGCGTACGTACTTACTGTAAAACATGATATATTCGCGGCATGAATTTTTCGCGAATTGGAACCGACAGCCTTTTTCGTGGCATGAAATTTTCGCGAAGTGCCACTGGCGTTCAATGCATATAGTGTAAACAAGGACTTCCGCGTGCATTTTAATTTCGCGAATCTTGGCGCTCGCGAAATTCGCGAAATTAAAGTGCACGCGAAAATTCCTCGTTTTACAGCATAAACCAAACCCGACGTGGTGCGTGGGGATAACACGCGATCAAATACGAGTACATTGTACCTGCATACAACAGGTACTGCGTTCTTTACAAGCAATGCAGATGAATATAGTTTGTTAGATATTTGACAATTAGATCAATTTTGGTTAGAATTCTTAAAGGAGAGATCATTTAAATTGGAATACAGAGTTTACGGTGGGGAGCCTTGCATGCTGTCCCGTAGCCTTATAGTAAACGTGTGTAACGTATAGCGTGCGTACGCGTACGCGTGTGCATATGGGGAAAATGGCATTATATAATGGATTCAAGAATGTAGCCAATTGGAAGCGCTGAAATGAGTCACGTGCGCGCTCATGATTTTTCTTATACTTGCATGCGCAGTTGTTACAAGTGCGTCGCGCGCTACTTAGTACGCGCTGTCAATCCTGTAAACAACTTCTAGACAAACAACTTTTAATTATTTGGTTATTTGGTTCATTGCATAAGATTACACTTTTTTTTTTTCCCCAGTAAATTTATGTACAGGTACCTTCATTGTACTTTTTCATATTGTTTGTTTGTTTTTTTTTTTTTGTCGATATGTAATCTCAAATGTATAATTCACATGGTTATCTCCAATACCCTGATTGGGTGACATGAGATAAATTAAATTGTCATTGTCATTGTCAGTTGTCAATTGTCAAATTGTCATTGACCTTTCTCTTAATTCATTTCTAGTTCTGGCTGCCGTGCCATGCCAGCCGGCCTTTCCTTGTGCATAACATGTGTGGCGATGGCCTACGTATATGTGCGGGATTTCCGAGTGCGACATGCGTAAATGTTTGGGACGAACATTTTCGGACATCTTGACTTTTGAGCGAGTGCTACATGTAGCTGACTGGTATTGACCCACAAAGGTACATGAAAAATTCTGTTAGTTTTCGACCCATTTTATAAATCAAATAATTAGTGGAGATGCAGCTCACTCTCGAGTATTTACAATGTAGTGCAACATGCACTCGGCTTCGCCTCGATCGTGCATGTTTCACAATTGTAAATACCCTCGAGTGCGCTACAACTTCATTGACGCACTCTCACCTGTGTATTAATTGTATAATTATCGTAATTGCCTTGGCCAAAGACTATACCCCTGCGTTCAGTCGGCGTTAGCTCCGCCTATTAACAGAACCTGCATGACATCATCTCATGAATAAAGGGTTTTTTCCTTTGCGCCAAAATGCGCTAGGGCCTTTGGGGCCCAAACCGAATGGAAAAAATCATAAAAAATATTTTGCAAATGTGGATACATGTTAAAATCGCGTAAAATCAACAGTAACATATGCTACATTCTTTTTTATGTATAGCTCTCTATCAAAGCAAGCAATCTAATAAGTGGCTGAAAAGATAAATAAAGGGGACAAATGTCTGTCATTTCCACTACAAATTGGATTTTTTTGATGTACCGTTGACAGGGCCCCAGCCAAAGAAGTGAGAAGGTGTGGGGCGCCCGCTACTAGGATTAACACGGGGCCCCTTGGGAGGGCGGGGCCAGGCATTGCGCAATCACTTATTCAGCATGGTCATCGATTGAAGGTCAACAGTCAGCATGTACTCGGATATATTTTTGGAATATTCTGCGTCTTCCACATCATGTTTAGGCAAGTCTTTCCGTAATAATGATTTACAATGTACAAAGTTTGTCATAGCTGCATATCGGGGTAGGAAAGTGAGATGAACGTGTAGAATTTGTGGTAAGTTTATGAGGATTCATTTCATTTTTAATGGCGGCGGATGCAATTTGACACCTCATTCATTTTGACGTACGCGTACGTACGAGATGGTGCGGATTAATTAACACGTAATTAAGCGGGTGTCCAATTTCTGAATGCTATGTCCTTGACGTTCGGGACCCCTACCTGTGACTACACACGTGAGTCCTCCCTGGAATCATCTCCATCTCGATCTCCTCCTCCTTCCGAATCTTTATTCAGGGCTATCTTTATGTTCTCCCTAAGAATACTGAATGTGTCACATGAATTCGCAGAAAGAAAATTTAGCAACGGTCACAGAATCTATTCACACACCATCAAGAATTGCAGTGAATGGCACCATAGCATGCACCACGGTCAGCATTGCATGGTCAGCTGGCATGGCAGCGCAGGCCGCGTACTGTGCTGTAACCACATAATACCTTACGCGTGGGACTGACAATCCTAAGCTCCTAGTAACGACTTCAATTTTGGTACAAGAGTTCCACCTCTGGAAGAGGCCAACAATTCATTCAACAATACTGCTCACCTTTTACACATCGAAGCATCATCATTAGTTGCTTGAACCGCCTCATCTGACATTGTGAATGTTCATTCAATGTAAAATATTTCAAGAAATATCTGCGTGATTTCCGACGTCGCCGGCACCCCGACAAAATTTACCGATTGTTGTTTGTTTACAGCGTATTGAATTGATGGGACGAGGACGACGTGGACCGCGCCAGCCAGCCGGCCGCAGCCAGCACTGCGGGGTTTGGAAATTATCATTGATTTCCCAATAGATCGGATCACCTAATTTGTCAGTGTTGACAAATTCCGAGTCTATTTTTTTTTTTTTTGTATTTGTATGTTTTATTGATTTTATTTTTTGTTCCTTATGTTCATAATAATTATTGTGTAATTTGTATTGTTTGTAATCATTCACTTTTATGAGTTAGCATCGCTGAACCTTGAAGGAGTAATCCCTGTTGCAGCTTTTTGTGGGAAAATATACTAGGATGGTCATGCATTGGGGATCAAAGATCTTTGATGGGAGCTACTCCAGCGTGTGATACGAAGTAATGGTGATGATGATGATGATTGATAATGATGATAATGATGATGATGATGATGATGATGATGATCCT
The DNA here is from genome assembly GCF_964275005.1 of Diadema setosum. Taxonomy (NCBI): domain Eukaryota; kingdom Metazoa; phylum Echinodermata; class Echinoidea; order Diadematoida; family Diadematidae; genus Diadema; species Diadema setosum. The sequence goes on along the minus strand of NC_092692.1, from coordinate 15,148,188 downwards.
GATGATGGTAATGGTGATGGTGGTGATGATGATGACTACAACGAAGATGATGATCATGAAGTTGGTGATTATGATGATGATGATGATTATATGAAGATGATGGTGCAGATGACTTAGACTAAAATATGCACTTTTGGAAATCAGAGCATACTCACAAATGCAAACAAACAAACAAAATAAGATTACAGCCCCCACCAAACCCAAATACAGAAAAAAAAAAAGTGGAAAAAAGGGGTGGGGGATCCTGGATCAGGGAAGCAGGTGAGGGATACCTTGCTGCAGATGTCTCCATCCCCTCCACAGAGGATGTGTTTGTATATATCTATACTGTTCAACTAAGAAAAAAAGAGTTATTAAATTTATTCATTTGTTGCACAAGAGTGAATTCATATCATATAACCCACTTACAATATTTATTTCCAATTTCTGCACTAAAAAAAAGAAAAAAAATGAATGTATTGTCAATTCAAGGTATGATTTATTTTCAAACAGGAATTTTTAGGCAGCAGTGTTCACATGGCGTATTACCAGTCCCTCTAGAAAACTGTTTTCATCTAAACAGCAGTATTCACTCTTACAATATAACGTATGAGAGATCTACATTTTCAGCCCCCCCCCCCCACTGCACAGAATTAGCAAAATCAACAATTTTCCAACAAGTTTCCCATCTTATGGAATACACTGTGTACTTCACCAAATGAACTGAAAAAAAACTCGAAGTCATTGCAGCAGTTTGGAAATAACTTCAGCGGAGAGATAGATATACATTGTACTACATAATCTCTATGCTTCAATGCACTTTCTGTATAATTTTATAGCCACTTAAATTTGTATTCGCCCTATATTCTATACATCCTTATTGTGTACCATTTGTATATTTTTTACCCTTTACATATTTAGGCCTATTGTTTGTGTATCATTTGCATTATATATAAATATACATATATGAAGAGTTTGTTTGCAAAAACCGATAAGTCCACATTTGCCTAATGGAGATATTTGCGATTAAAGGTCAAGAAAAATAAAGAGAATAATAAGAACATTTTTGCTTCTTTTGACCATAACTTCAAAAATATACCTTTACATGTAGTGACCAATATATCATTTGAAAGGTATTATTTTGTACTTTATGACAGAGATCGTACTTCAAAATCTTCAAAAATGGACTTATCGGTTTTTGCAAACCCTTCATATATATATATATATACATATATATATATATATATATATATATATATATATATATATATATATATATATAGTTGTGGAAGTCTTGTATTATAAACTTTGTGGCCTTTTCCCATCAAGCCTATAACAAGGTTTTATTGGTCCCCCACAATAAATATGATTACATATTATGACGTGAAACTGTAATGATAGATGCTTTATAATGTGGAAATAAGTGAAATTAAATGAAACCGGTAATTGGAGAGAAAATAATTTCTGTGAGTGACATTCTCCCCTTTCTCGTTCCCTCACTTCTCTCATTCTACACTAGCCTTTTGTCAGAGCCCCATTGCTGTTTGGGCGAGCAAAGCGAGACCAGCCGAGCTGTCGCACTCAGCTGCGCTCGCTTTGTTTGCCCCCATTCACTCGTCCCTACAGAGAGAGAGAGAGCCTTGTCAAAAGGCTAGTTCTCCCACCCCCCCCCCTCCCTCTCTCTCTCTCACTCAAACACACACACACACACATACACATACAAATATGTGCGTACATACATAGTGCACATATTATATTAGAATATTAAAACAAAAACAAAAGCAAGAGCATAGTAAAAGCATCAAATAACACACGATTCATTGCAGCAGCAGCTAAAAATTCATGAGCAAAAGGTGAAGAAATAAGATAGAAACAAGGACACAATATGGATTGCACTTTTTTTTTTGTAAAAGTGTTTTATTCAATTGACTGTATTTTTTTTACACGTTATAAAGCATGCCTTGAACAAAAGGTCAGAGACATCAGCCGAAAGATCATATCTACAGTAATATTGCATTGAACTCTGGGGTACCACCACCCAATGCAGTAAGGACACCACTCTCTACAACCCAAACACTCACAGGGCTAGATCCCCACAGGAGGGCAAAGGTCACAATTTGCTGGGGAGGGGGTGTTTATTTTTGACACTATGCATGGGAAAAAAATGAATTCCTGACAACTGTAGGAGCTTTCAGATTTGCCCATAGACATGGTGAATTACTGCTTGCTGACGACTCAAGTCGTGTCATCTCCCTCCTGCACTACAGGAATTGAGAGCACGTCAATCTCGATTTTGCCGTCTTGAATCTGCCGCACTGTGCTCGTATTCAGTGGTCATATGCCACTTGTGGACACATTATTCACTGTAATCAAAAGCACTTATACTGGCAGTCTACAGATTAATAGATATTTTTGCTACTGCAGATACATTGTGATTGGCTTCAGTATATCCAGGAAATAAGCGAGTGAGAACCAGAAGGACTTAAGATTCTGGTGCAACGTCAGACATGGATGAAGCCTTCTGCATCCACACTGAGGTTGTCACCAGAAAAAGTTTAACTATTAAAAGTCTGTCTAGAAGCTAACTCACTCTAAAATCTAAAAGCACTGCATCTACAAAACACCGGCATTCACTGCATGAACAACCCTGGTCCTACCACAAAAAAAAAAAAAGATTAATGCTTTTATTCCTCTTTTTTTCAAAGGTTACAGGTGTAAAAAATCTTGTGCAATCAAATCGAGCAATCTACGTATACATGGGTCATGCATTATCAACAAAATTCTCTCCTTATAAATGCTATGAATTCTCAGCTGTCGCAATGGTACTAACTACATATACTGGCCATTCAATCAGACTGGAAAGAAAATACACTGGGTTTGGGTGGTGGACCCCTCAAAACAAAAACAAAACATACATTCCACACTAAATACATACAAACGTACTACTTGTACACATAATAGTTGTTTCTAGAGCTCACAGTTGAGATTCGACTGATAATCCCATCCAAAATTCAACGAACGAAAAAACGTGCTTGTCCGCGGGCACGTTAATCCTCGTTTCTAGCTACAAGATAACTCAACTGGCAGGAGTTGTAACACATCAACATCGTCATTCTCATTCTCAGCATCACAAGAAATGTTCCTCTTAGGAGGAGATGGTGAAACTCTCCACAAGACATGACAAACCAATACACAGACTCAAGTTTATGGTACAACACTCGCATCGGTACAATCGCTTTGATGATATTCATAACTGCTAGAAAGACGGTAAACATGGTGAAATCTACGTTTAAACACGCTCTAATGTTACGGTACTAACTTTTCAGAGTAAAAAATAATACACGTGGTATATCCCTACAAAATGATGAAATTGCTACCTAAAGTGATTAATGGTATGACAACGTTAAATATTCATGGGTAATAATCTTTATTTTCTGATGCTATATAGGACATCTGTTTGGTTCAAAGACACTACAAAATGTGAGACTGAAGTAAAAGTCTCCTCTCCTAAATCATGAAAGAATATCGATGATTGGGTAGTGTCAGAACTCGACTACTGAGTGAGGCATGCAGATTGGTTATCATACATGGAATGTACCATTTAATTTCATACAGATTTTGATTCTCCATAAGGCGTCCTCTTTTGGGGGTCTTTTTGATGTCCAGTTGCATTCAAATTCTGTGAGAACATCGTCCATTTACATTTAGTGTGAAACATTGCTTTGGTAGGGGGGAAAAAATGGTAGAATGGCTGCTGATCCCCAAATCAAATATCTTTGACAATTCAAAGATAAGACTTGCAACTGCATGCTTGACCTTACGTAAATCATTCATTACAAGGGATGAGAACATTAAAGTCAAATGCTGCCTCTATGTTCACTCAAATGAGATTCAGAGCCCATCACATTGTATTATCTCTATTGGGGAACTACTTTCATTTTCACTGACATTAAAATACAAAAATTCTTTAATTTCAAACTTGGTGTCATCATTACGGAAATATACAGACTAACCATGTTTTATCTTTAAGTCCCATAATGCCACTGTTGCCCATGATAGGCATGCCCTTACATATTTACATGTAGGACCTAGTAGTAGAATGATGATTGTGAAAAAAAAAAAATACACCTGGCTTTTTTGGAAGAAACAACCACTGCCAAAGTCACCAGCGTGCATAATGGGAATTTGAGTAAATTGAACTGAGAGACAAGCAAAAAGTGTTCAAACTAACTGCAATCCATTGGTGCATCCAAACTGAAAATGAATGTAAAGTTTCTTTTCCGTGAGCATGCATCACATGTACGAATCACAAGAGTGAAACCTTTCAAGTACCATTGGCACCGCTTAGATGCCGGAGGTACTTCAGCATGGTGTGTAGGAGACACCTTGGTCCTTTACAGCCCACTTCGCCATACAGACCCTTCCATTTCGGAGCATCATGGAAACAGGAGGGTATCAAAAGAAATTGACTTCATACTAAAAGTTATGTTGACACTTTCCGGCTCACAGAGCATGATTTCAGGTTCATAATGGCACAAAGATAAAACTTGGGGTGCTCAAATCAAAATTTTTGTGTGCGAGCAACCTTTGTAATACCTTGGCACCTTGCCAATTTGACTTTTATTGTTGCATCTGCCACTGCGCACAATTCTTGGAAAAAAAAAATACACACACTCAAAAAAACAACAACCCAACAACAACCCAGCAGCAACAAAACTAAATGTTCTCTGTAAGGTTGGCACTAATGGCCATGGTGTGTTACTTTTCAATGACACTAGATTGACACCCCATTATTCATAAAAGTCTACAAAAATCTCTGTAACTACTCATCACCTTCACAGCATTGAGATAGAAAGACAGGTTAGGCAAATACTGGTTGATTTCAGAGACAGCAATGCCTTAAAAACAAAGAAAATATACTATGATTTCTCTCTAACTACACTGGTTGAATGCCTTACTGCAGGCGAATGGTGAAATATTTATAATGGTAAATAACCTGGTTTCACCCATTGACATCCTGCATCATTTCAGTTGATTGCAAGAAGGGTGCTATCGCTGTACACAGTTAAAAACGACCTCGTGCCCTTCTGGCTCTCAACTGATGACATAGTCCTACTCTACTGGATGCTACGAAATGATAACCTGATGAAAAAACATGAGGGTGTCTCTCATCGTGTAAACTCTAGCTATTAAAAGAGATGAGTGTCACCCGAAAAGGAGCTGATGAACGTACCCTGTTTCAGACGCTATATGTACACACAGCAATGACAGTTGACATGCACGGTTATGTAAGTGCTGTGACAATGAAGTCTCATACGAATGATTCAGTTTCAATTCCGTAGTGACACGCATTTAATAATGATATCAATAAGGCTAGAATCCCTAATCTGACACACTAAACCTTCTCACTCGACTATACTGCACAAAGTATCATTACGTGGTGAGGCTGCATGGCAATCCGCGATATCTCACATTGAGTGACGTCACAAACGCCCAAGGCGACATCTTTAACGATCTCAGGTGCGAGAAAAATTTGAAAAGCGAGACCGGTCAGTCGATACCACCAAGGGGCTTTGGTTTGAAACTACCTCGATGTCACCTTGTATGTAAATTAAGTACTACAGCCATTCCCACATAGGTAATTTATACCAACAACACACACACACACACAAATAATTGAACATAAGCATGTATCTCAAAAATGATTAAAATTGCATATCACAAGCCAGGGGCATAGCTCGCAGTGGCAGCATTTCAGCAAGTCAAACAAACTGAACAGAGAGAAAGTGTCCAAAGCTGATTTAATCACACCAGACCAGCACCAAACTTCCTGTAACTATCACTAACCATAACACTAGTGTCTATTCTATACCCCAAACAATAGAATCTAACTCATCCCGGTGCAAGCCAATCATTCCTAAAACTACAGGATCTCCTCATCCCATTCTTTAAATGCTTCACAATTTTCTTGCCCAAAGGATTGTTTTCACACATCTTTTCCTTCCTCTTTTTTTCTCTCCCAGCTATGATGATAAATATCTAAAATTAGGAGTGTACATGTACTTGTCACACATCCCCACCCATCAGGCTCTTGTTCAATTCCAATCCACAGAGCCTGTATATCATTAAGCTCATTTTCAATTTCTACCCCATCTTCTCTTTATAAATGATTAGTGGCATGACACTGTGACATGAAATAGGAAAAGTCATCAAAACTTGTTACAACTGCTGGGATCATGTTTATAAACCTTCCTTAACTCTTCGTGTGCCCATTCACACCCTGACTCAAGGCTTGCCAACTTTGCATATTTTGCTCGAATGCACAACCGTACACTTACAGATCAATAATCGCAACATGCCACAGTTCACTGAAAGCATCATAGCCATAGCTTTGTCATAAAATTTACATCGCGGCGAAGCTTGCAGTTTTTTCCTACAACTTTGCTGAATCGCATTTCTAGCATAAATGCTTCTACAAAAAGTTATATGGCTTTGAAAAAATGAATGTTTTCCAAAAGCGCTCATACACTGTACTCTCAGACTAATGTGGTGCACACACAGGGTTTACACCTGGGCACACGAAGTGTTCAAGGTAGCGAAGTCTAATTTTTTCGCTCGACATGTTGCACTTTGGACGCTTTCTGCAGGTCTCTTACCTTATGACATGTGTGCTTCTTGGAGACATTTTTCTGAGTTGAAAGTGGAAATTACATCAGAATTTTACAAAAAGTATTTGCACATCAGACAATCTGAAGCCTGCTTCGAACATAGATATTGTAAGGCAGTTTCTTTTCACTCCTGACAAGCAAGAAAAGAAAAGAAATGAAACATAACAAAAAAAAATTCAGATCTTGCTGAAATGCAGTTCCTATGAGGGGCAAGCACACGGCACATACCATTACAAATCACAGTTTCGATTGATTTCACTGCCCTCGAATCAAGCATTCATGCTGAAGAAATGCTTGTGATATCCACGGTTAAGTTGTTAGAAAAAGGAGATAAATACTTACTATAATATCATACAAATGGTCATTTACATCTACAAATGTCTGAGTGCACAGTTTGATCTAATAGTTATGTACACACACACGCACGCACACACACACTCACCCACACACAGAAATGAACGACTGGAAACAAGCTTTTCCAGCACTGCATGCAGTTTCCATGGCAACGGGAACGGAACTAGGGGACCGGCCCCAGCATAGGACAGGGAATAGAAAAGACCAATGTTTCCTCAGGAGGGGTTCACGAGACAGCTGGCCTGAAAGATGACCACACAGCCGTGGGACGAACAGCAAACAAGACTAGCGTACAAGTCACGTAATGTACCAGTACAGTCATTTTCAAATTGCCGCACAGAAGCAGGGAGAGGTGCATAAAATCAAACATCAACTGTACTGCAAGAATCCATGATCTCTTACTATTATGATATAGAAGAGCACATATCAAAAACAAAACAAAACCCAAACAAACATGAAAAAGAGCCTCAACTTTGATTAGCATACCCTACAGTAATATTTGATGTGGTGCAGGCAAACATAGCACTTACATTTAGACTATCAAAGGGCATCCTATGTGTAAAATGCAGCGTGAGCAGTAAAGATGCCAAACTTCCTAGGTCTTAATATGTGATGAGCACTGCCCGTCCAATTTGGTCTGCTAGACAGATCGGGTGGTCCAGATGCACCTTCAGTCACCTATTGGTGCTGATGGCCCACAAGAGTTTCGAAAGCAAGAACCAACTCGATGCCAAGCTTCATGCATTCATGTCAGCCTGGATCTGTAACCACCGACACTCCCTTCAACTTGGTGTGAAGTAATTGTGCTTTGATTCATCACTTTGGTGTCTTTTTTTTTCAACACTACGCTACACAAAAATTGTATTGTCAAAAAGTTGAGGTCACAGCATGCTAATTGTCTTTATTTTACCCACACAAAGCGTCTTTACTTATCATTTATTAGTGGAAAAATGAGCCAAAAAAAAAAGGGATTCCATCGGGATTCGAACAAGAGACCTCCGGATTGCTAGCCCGGTGCTCTACCGACTGAGCTATAGAAAGCCCTAGTACAGTGTTTGTCCCAGAAACCCTTAATTCTCAATGCTCGTGTGGTCAGAAGCTACAGCAGTGAAGTAGTTCAAAAGTGTCTTTCTCTATAATCTATTGAATCAAAGCATGTATTTTATGGACCATTGCTAAAAGACAAAAATAGCCTGCAATTCCATCCATCAAAAAAGTCCCCCCCCCCCCCCCTCTAAAGATGAATGAAAAAAAAAAAATCTTAAAAAATTATCTAATTCACAAAAGAAGATAATAAAAGGCGATATTAATGTGAAGTATTTTTGGCAAATCTAGTAAGAAAACCAATTTGTGTGCTTTCACCAAAGTTGTTACAAGTTTGTATTCTAGTCTAATAGCTCTTGGCTCATATAGTGAGAGATTATGTGATATCATAGAATAAGGGGAGGTAGCTTTCAGCATTTGACAGGAGCTAGCACATTTTGACACTTTTGTGCTGTACATTACTACATGCGCTCAACATTAGGTCAGACACTAAATGATAAGGTTTACATGCAACTTGCTAATATCTGCTTTCACTGTGCCAGTGCAACATGAGGGTAGCTTCAAAACACATGTTAGCTGCAACAAGATTCAAGTACAAATTAATGGCACTTCTTTATGACACTGAAGTTGATGAGACAGATATACTTACTTATTGAAGTATTTAAAAAATGTACAAAAATCTGATCAAACATGAAAGTTTACATGTACACAATATACACAGAAAAAAAAAGGATTGATTTCCCTCAAAATTGGATGCATAATAAGATGAGACAGTGTGAACAATCAAAGTAATAAAAGCTACACAATGAAATTGCAGTTTGCTTTTGAGAAGGTACTGACGTTCATGACGCGTTGACAAGCTATCACCTAGCACTGTCTCTGTTACAGTGTATATTTTCAAGTTTACAGGTGGATTATTCATGATTGATTCCTATGTAAGATAAGAGGTGTGGTGCTACTATCCACCATTTGTTCAATGATTTTCTAAAATGCTGTGAGATATATCCAAAATTCAAACAGGGGTGGGGCCACCTGCTTCAGACTTGCAAATGACACATAGCGTAAGAGAAACTACGGAGTGGGGTGGGGGTGGGGGAGGGAAAAGACTCTGACTCATAATGAACTCATAATGAAGCCATGCAGTCTTGTACGCAAATCTCCAATTTCACATCTTTGTGTGACACCATAATTCTCCCTCTCGTATCCCAATATTTTGAGTTTTATTTATAATTTTCCATGCAAAGCAGTGATTGTGTTGATGCAAAATATCCCCACTATCCGCAGCTTAAAGGGTGAATCACAATGTTTCAAAACTTTAAAGTAAGGTGAATCCGAATGTTTCAATACTTAAAAAAAAAGACTGAATAATCAAAACATACGCTCAAGCTTGTTCCCCTACAAAATCTATTTCTGTGGTGACTGTACAGTGCAATCCTGTTTCAAAAACCTTACTTTACATTACATAATACACTTTATTGCTTCTTTTGACCACAAAAGAGAGAAAAATCTATAAAGAGAATCAAAATATAACTGCCCATTTAAAGCACAATTTTTTTTTAATGCTGCAATCAGTGAAATTGGGAAATACTGAGACCTGTAAATATGAGTTACTCGAAAGTCTTTCGAGTTTCTTAAAGAGAAGCCTTTCTCAATCAAATCAAGCTTAATTCACGCATCAAATTGGTCAAATTTGAATGAAACCAGTGGTGAAGATGGGCAAGTCACATGCAAAAATGATGACACATACAGAGGGCAGTAGACCTGGTTTGAAATAAGCCCAGACCACTCACAAATCAGCCAGATGTCCCTTATTTCCTCTGGGACTTAACACACCAATCTCTGGGTGGTAGTCATCTACAAAGTTGGTGAGAATCTAATATTCAATGTACAATCTTTTTATCTTACTATGCAGCTGACATCCGCGACCGGGTTTGCCAAATCCATTCCTGAGTTAGTGTCATTAGACACATATATCATTAATGTGTCGCTAAATGGAGTATATGATCTATCCTCACACTATTAATAAAGGGATGGTACAGTATTGTTGGAGATGAGAATTGGGCTTTTAATTTTTTGCGAGATACCAAGAAAACACTTGTAATATAGTACAGAGGATACCATTTTAAGAGGAATTCAAAGCTTATTTGATGAATATCGGGTTTGGAATGACTGAAACATCCAAAAACAAAGTAAAACAAAGCGATCGTGATAAAGTGTGGGTCCCACACTTTATTAGAATCACTCTTTTTGGATATCTCAGCCATTTCAAAACCAATTTTCACCAAATAAACGTTGAATTCCTCATGGAATTACATGCTCTTTCATATTTCATAAGAGGTTTCTCATTATCTCACCAAAAAATTTTAGAAACCTGAAATTAGGTCTCAACCAAAACTGTACGATCCCTTTAAAGATCACATGAAGTGTAGCAATACGGACTGATGATTTTGCACACCACTACATGCTGACCTTGGAAACTTGGACTTTCACTGCGAGGGAATGATAGTTCAAAAATTTGTATGCTTATTTTTTTTTTTCTTCTTTTAATCCTCAATCCTACTACTGCTGCTCATTTCAGTACTTGTTCACAAGTAGTTCTGCAAAATGACTGTCAAACGACAGAAAGTAGGAGAAACAGGTGATACAGAGCCAGTATTAGGCATCATCATATAATGTATGCATTCAATACGAGTGGGGGGGGGGGGGGGAAGAGGACACAAAACACTACAGAACAAAACTACTTTACCCCTCCCAAGTACACTATGTACTACTTCTCTAACATTTGTCTTCAAAATCATGCAGAGAAATAGTGTTGACAGAGATGTAGCTTTTGAGTTTAGTTGGCATGATATACCATTATAGATTTGAGAAAAAAACCCAAAAACAAAACAGGTGCAGGACTAATCAAATTCACCATTCAAAAGTTATAAATACAAAAAGCTCATGCATAGAAAGTTTTTTTTCTTGAAAATGCACTAATGAACATTAGTAAATCAATCATAAAATGAGAAATATACAATCGACTGAAAATGACTTCCCTATGTTGGAAGCCTAAAGCTAAAAAACAAAACAAAAACAAAAACAAAAACAAAAAAACCTACTATAACTCCACTGACTTTTCTAACTAGTAGTGCACTGCTATATTACAGCAAATAAAAGACCTAGCTATAGCACACAAGCATATGATCGTATATTCAAAACAACTGATTAAAAGAACATAAGGAACCTGAAAATCATGTAATAAAATTCTAACTAATATACTACTTTGGCAGATAGATTATAGAAAATTGGCAGCATTTTTTTTTTAATTTTCATATATTTAGTGTGTTTCATTTATGAAGTTTAGAGGATAATGAAAATGAGTACTAAGTGAAATATTAACAGAAATACAAAGAATAAATATATTGGTTGATGTAAAGTCTTCAAATCGTATCTTCTTTTTCTGTCACGAACATGATCCGTTCGAAACACTACAAGTCAAAGATGGGTACAACATTATCTTGAACTGTACTTGCTACTTGCACGACAGCCCATCAATTCTAACACTTTTCCACACATTCACGGACAGAGAAGAAGGGTAGCTTGGCATTGCATAACAATGCAAAGTTTACGAAACTCTTCTCTGATACAGTGGTGTGGAAAAAAAAAAATGTTACGAAATAACGAATTCACCACTTCGATAGTTCTATAACTCGTGTCAACAACGGGGACAAAACATGAAATTAGAAAGTAGATATTGGTCATGTAACGTTGGCAAATTGAAAATGGTCCAAATCAAGGCACACTTGCCATTGACACAGTTGTTCCCAATATCGTGAATTAAACGGTGACCGAGTTCACACACCAAATTGTGCATATGACAGAGTCATGAATATTTGTTGTGCACACTGAACTAGATAAAATCAAGAAAATGATTAACGACAGGAAGTAGGGGACAAATATTTGACATGCAGAAAAACCTTTCTTTTTTGTCATAAATTTACCTTCATTTCAGGCTCTCAAGCCATTTGTTCTTAGGCTTGCTCCGAGTCCCGCTTGATGCATGTATGTAATAGTCTTGTTTTTAAGACTTCTCTTTTCAATTCTCATCTCTATACTGGAAATGCTGATTTTAAAAACTAAATGCAAATCTGCGCAGTAGTCCACAGAAATTATTCACACAAGCTAACCTTGTAACAAAAAAGAAAAAAAGGTTGAACCCATCCGAGGCAAAGCTATGCACCTTTGGTCTACCAGGGTACAGTAAAATCGGGAATTTTCATGAGCATTTTAATTTTACAACTTTCACGAGAGTCAAGATTTGCATAAATTAAAATGCACACAAAAGTTCTCATCTACACTTCATGCACTGAATGTCAGTGGCAATTCCTGAAAATTTCAAGCCAGAAGGTTCTGGCTTTACAGTATTTCAAATCACAGAGCAAACATAATTCGAAACCAATGCAACACAATGTTGCGTTGATTAGTTATAGCAAATGATGGCATCTTGTACCATTTAGCATATACGCATCATTTGTTATTTTGAAGTTCATGAAGTGTTTGATATATCCATGTCCATGGCCATCTCAAAGGAACTACAAAGCACCAGTAAAGGGGTAAAATTTTTTGTCTATTTGGTCTTCTCTGATCCTCGGGAGTACGGGCAAAATGTCATGTTTTTCGGGTATCATGCTGATGAATATGGGTAATAATTGCATGAGCCTCTATCATCACAGTAACTAATACGCTGTGTTCGGGATGTCAGTACCAATACTGACATTATCATCACTAGAAAGAGCCCCAGCATTGGTAATTCATAAAGTATAAATCAAAACAGATTAAAAATGAAATCATGTGATGCCACTCATAGACATAGTAAAACTCTGCATTCCGAACCACAGGACGTATCATAAAAATCAAAGATTGCACCAAACAGAGGAACGAACGATGGCAACAAAAATCCGAGCATGATGTTCAAGTTCATGCAACATCTCTAGCTACACTATTAAAAAAAAAGCTCCTCAACAATAACACAACTGCCCCCCCCCCCTTCCCCAAACACACACACACACACACACACACACACACACACACAAAATGTTAAAGTTCATTATAAATAAAAGTCAAGAAATTATAATGAGACATAAGGAGAAACACGTGAGCGATTCCTCTGGCTCTCCTGAGCAGTGGGTTTCGTAGATAGTCGCCGAGGCTGCCTTCACGCCCGACGGGGTGGGATTGCATCCCGCCGGTTTAACGCCGGCCGAAGCGAGAAGAAATGACACGAGAGATGGGGATGAAGAAGTAGAGATAGAGAATAGACTCTTCCCCCTATGTCCTGTGCTCGCGCAATCTCGATGCTCTCTCCTGAAGAATCTACAAAAGGGGCAGAGACACACAAAAAAAGAACAAATCATGATATGAGATGGCTACCAAACTGTCAGGCCAGTATTCATAATGAAAGGGGTTTATATCTAGTCTGTAATTTATGCAAATTTTTTGTGCGTGTAAACATGTATGACAGATTGAATAAGGCAATAGACATCCAATAATAATTGGGCATTGATACTTACATGTGAAAGATACACCTATAGATGTATTTCACTCTCATTTCTGTTTTGGATGAATGAACTTTCGGAATAATGAACCTTTTATTCCTTTTTTTTTCCTGCAAAGATTGGCCAAATCCTGCCCTGATCTTTACTACGTTTGATGATCTTTCACACACCAAAATGAACTATAGGGGGCGCTCTACTCACCTTGGCCCTATCTGAATTCTCCGCTGCCGATGCACCATTGGTGTTACTCAGCTCCTTGGAGACCACACATAGAAACTCAGACTGGTCCTCGTTGCCATAGTTATAGGATGAACCAATGTTTACCAGCTGGTGGGGAAAATAAGACGAAAAGCTTGCTAAGATTCCATTGTAAGAGATTTGGATCCCTACCAATTCATATGATTTATAAAAGCATACCTCAAGTTTTTGCTTTTTGTTATTGTTTTTTACTTGAAATGTATTTAAACAGCTCAAACTCTATTATTCACTCAATCCTTCATTTTCATTTGTTCCAAACTCTCTCTTTGTTTTAAAATATCTGATCTACTACGTTATGAATCAAGGAGAAGCATTCCAGTGCTTAAAACTTCATTTTACTTCACACAAAATAGAATTGAAAATTCTGTCAGTGTCTAAAAGACAAGAGATGTTATAGGTTAAGTCTGCACTGTATCATTTAGATACTTTACTTTCTCCCAGAACTCTATTTCTGCAGCAAATGTGCAGCTTTACCAATGAGTGACCTCAGGGTGACCTTTAGCTCAAAACCAAGGCAGTTAGCACTCCACTAGAGAATTTCAAATGGGGGGGGGGGGGGGGGTGGGGGAGACAAACTGTAAAGCACACATTAGCAATAATAGCTGGAAAAATGACTAAACCACCTGGCTACCAGCCAGGGATTGTGATTGTTCTAGCAGACTCTTGGCTGGGTTCTGTCTTCCTGCAATGGGCCACAGACAAAACAATGCATGGTGTATCCTGACTGACATGACATGCTATTGATTTTGATTGTTTAGTTTCAGGGTTTTTAAAGTTAATTCTGGGTTATTGTTGTTGCTGCTGTTTTCAGTAAACTCCTTCTTCTACTTTGTTTCGGGTATATTCAAAGAACCATCATAATCTGGCTCAATTTAAAGGGATCGTATAGTTGTGGTTGTGTCCTAACTTCAGGTTTCTACCATTTTGTCGGTGGGATAATGAGAAAACTCTTATGAAATATGAAAGAGCATGTGATTCCAACAGGAATTCAACACTTATTTGATGAAAATTGGTTTTGAAATGGCTGACATATCCAAAACAAAGTGATTCTAATAAAAGGTGGGACCCAACTTTTATGATTATTGCTTTGTTTTACTTTATTTTTTGATCTCTTAGCCATTCCCAAACCGATTTTCACCAAATAAACTTTGAATTCATCTTAGAATGGTATGCTCTGTACTATTTTATAAGTGATTTCTTGGTATCTCACAAAAGTTAAAAACTCAATCCTCATCTCCATCAATACTCTACCATCCCTTTATTAAGTGTGCATAAACATTACAGCTTATACTGTGCTGTAATAGTACAACATGTTGCCCTTCTCCGGGGAAAAAAATGTGTGTGTGTGTGTGTGTGCGTGTGTGTGTGGGTGGGGTGGGGGGATGCATGGTTTTAAGAAATGGTTCAATGTTTCATATAACCTGTGAATTCTTCATTTTCCATGATCTTTTGCTCTCTTCTAAGTTCCTATCTTCACATGCAGATATATGTAGAATACCCTGTATGATATTGAAGTTTTGGACAGCTCTCTCTCTCTCTCTCAAAAAAAAAAAAAAAAAAAAAAAATGAAGACACATGGATTAGATTTCAAGCTTTAGTAAATGCAACATTGAAATGACAAGTTTGATTCAGCACCACTAAGGTACTTTTTTTTTTGGGGGGGGGGGGTTGGTGCATGTATGCATTCTGATAGTAAATTGTACAACAATCAGCTGTGGCTGTGATGTAAAGTAATCTGTTGAATCAAACTGAGTTAAACTGAATTGATCTGAATTTCCAACAAACAAACACGTATGACGTATCGTGTTGTTCAGACGCACATCGATAATGATTGCAGATAGAATGAAAGGTGTTTGGCACATATTCCACACTATCTACATCACTTTTTTGCTAATCTGTACACATTGAAGGCCAAAGGAAGGTTTTACGGGTAATGCAAACTCCATCACTCAGGGTGGCTTAAAGCGATACATCAAAAACTTCTCTTTCACAACCAGAACTTCTTGCAAGGATAAGCCTCATCAAAGACAGAGCATGAGGAAATAACATCATTTGCAAAAAGGAAATCAGTCAGTTGATTGTTCTGATTATAATTCTCCTATAAAAAAGGAGGTCGGTATCTTGGGAGGTAGTATCTTTCACCAATGCTTCTTGACGTCCAGAGTTCCTCGGCACAGAACTCCTCATATAGGAGACAGAATGTCTGCTACAAAGTTTCCCAGTAAATAGAAAAATGTGGGTTTCGGTGCCAGCGCTATTCTCACAGATGCATTCCCACACATATGGAAATTCTTCTCTATTGTACTGCCGAAATTTGAAATTTAAGTTACAAAATCCCTGCACACAAACACGAAATTCCACCAAATGGAAGTGGACTATGATACTCAGGTTGCAACGAGAATCCAGTTTAGTTCAATTAAATTCTGTGTAATACTTCCCTACGGGAGATCAAAAGATTAAATACCCAAATGTAGTTCATATAGAAACTAAAACTCTACGGTTGAATTATGATAATTTGTGCATAGGACCAATCTGCATAAAGCAGTCTGCAGAATTTAAAGGGGTGGTACAATTTTGGATGAGATACGGGGCTTCATGTTTCCAACTTGTTTTTGAGATGATGAGAAACCTCTTCTGAAATAAGAAAGAGCATACAAAAGACGATTTCAAAGTTTATTTGCTGAAAATCGGTTCTGAAATGGCCGAGATACCCAAAACAAAGAGGTTCTATAAAGGTGGGATCCACCTTTTATTAGGACCACTTTGTTTTACTTTGTTTTTGGATATACATTGTAAAGCCATTTAAAGATGGCCGACACGAGAGCCATACAGAAAGAGAGTCTGGCCAACTGCTATATTGGACACCATGTCGTTACTCAGCATAATACGTGTTACTACAGGGTTTAATAGCGTGTACGTTCAGACGTCATAAGCAAAGCAAGCTATGTAGAGTGTATTTAACAAAGGGCACTGCATACTGTATGCACTCTGTTCTGTAATGACATGGCTCCATGTAGGTCGTGAGACCAGCCATTGACCAATCGCAGGCTTCAAAGCTCATTAAAAGCCAAACTCTCTTTATATACGGCACTGGCTAGGACTACTTCAGATCCAAGGACAGTCAAATGTCCCCAAGAGTTAAGTTTGATCTGGGTTTTTTAGTGTGTTTTGTGTGAGTTTTTTTGTTTTGTTTTGTTTTGTTTTTTCTTTAAATACGCTCTGTGCAAGCAAAAAGTGTGCACTATTGCTACAAGGAAGTGCAGAGGATTTAGATTGGGGGGGGGGGGAACCAAGTTACCTGCTCAAACCGCCAACCGTCTGACATTGTTGACACCACATGCGTTATCTCTTCCTCCTGGCACTGTAATACCCGATACACGTGTTTCCTTGAACCCTGTCAACACAAGAGGAGACAGACAGACAGAGATAAAGACAGGTACAAACGTACAAACAGGATACACAGAGGGAAAGAGATGGATCAATTCAACTTTCTGCTTTAAGGAACTGTATCTCAGAAATTTGTTCCAAAACATCATATTTCAATGTATGCTTTATACATGTATCTGTTCAATCCCTATGATCTTTCAAAAGACGTATTAGATTTTGTAGGTCATAGTGAAATATTCCATGGGGGGGGGGGGGGGATACACAAAGCCTTCGAAAACGTTTTTGAAATTCATAGATACATTGTATATCAACTGATGTCTGAAAAATTCACCAATGACAAAAACCACAAAATCTTTTCACACCATGAATGAATATTCCTCAAGTTAGGCAGCTTCCTCTACACTCAAAATAAATGATGATAAATGCAAGTGTGAAAGGCAGAGAAACAGTTGCCTTGGCAACAAAATGTTTCCAAAATAACACACACAACAGTTCATCTTTTAAGTGCCAATTTCTTTCTTCCTCTACATGTAAACTGCGCTTTGAGTATTTTAGTATGATTTCTCCTTGGAATCAGTATCAGGCCTGTCCTCTTCTCCTCATTTCAAGAACAAGTGCTAATGCGACTGAGGAATTCCAGACTACCACTAACTGCAAGTCCTTTACTGTACGAGCTGAAATTTTCGCGTACAGATATTTTCGCGAATTGCTACTTGGAGGACATATTCGTGTGTTGTTAATTTCGCGGTTGCGAGGGTCTAACTGAACTTTGTTATTTGCGTGTTGTTATTTTTGCGGTTCAAAGGTGATTCGCGAAATTCGCGAAAATAAAACCACCGCGAAAATTTCAGCTCGTACAGTATTTCATTTTTTTTTTTCCAGTCCCCTCTACACTTTTCTGCACGCTACGCACATCGGCACACCATACCTGAGAATTTCTTGTGTCCCGTTCCTTCATTCTTTCCTTGACAAGTTTTATGAGAGAGGTGATGTTGTAGAATTCAGCTTCCTCTAGTATACCTGTAAAGGGGGAGACGATGAACATGACCAAATAATTGACTATAAACTCTTCATTTAATTTTTCTCTCTTTTTATATCTTTTTTAGTCTTTTCTCTCATTTCAAGTACTTAGAGACCTTGCCAAAGGTACATTGCCCTCAAAAAAGTGGTTTTATCATGACCAGCATCATTAGTATTTTGTCTGCTTTTTGTCTGCATACTTTGTAAGCAGACAAGCAATGACACAAACTCTCTTAAACATTGCCATGCCTTTGATACATGAGCACCTACATTGTGCATGTTTGAAGTACATGTAATTTGCCTTCTGAGAACAAGAAGGACATTAATTCTACATGATACAAAGGAATGTGCATTCAAGCATCCTTCTAGTTCTAAAGTGACACTAATCTCACCAAAGCCAACATCCTGTCATTCTGGATGGAACGTGTCTGGTTTTTCCTTTTTGATTCTTACTCACCTTCCTCTGCTAAATCTTTATTGATAACTAGCTTTCCGTGCCTCAGGTAATTTAAGACTGGTCCAAAGTACATGGGATCACGATCGATCAGGTAGGCACCAGTGTCATCCTGAAATAAAAATGGGCATAAAGAAGAAAGAAAGCGTCAAATCTGAATTTTCACAAATGTGGTCCATCAACCAGATCTACTGACATGACTGACGATGAATGAATGAAATTCCAAGCAAAATTGTAACATACAATTTATTTGCAACCTTTGTTAGAAACTGGCTCCCCATCAAATCATTTACATCAATTGGCATTGCATGACAAAATTTAATGGCAGACACTATTTTCCCCTGTGAGCTGCTCGATAACTTTTGTGACAAAATTAATGTGACTGAAATTAATAGTTTTTAAATCAATCATTGCAATGCATGCAAAAACATGAATTTATGCACATGCATGCATAAAAAATGGTTAATTCTTGCAAGACGCATGATGATGCAAAATTGGTCAAGTTTGATTTGTTTTTTCTTTTTGTAGAAGTCTGGCAATAATTTGCCTGCATGACGTATTTGAACAGCACGTGAAGTAAACCATTTATATAATGTAGATGAATTTCATCCCATAATGCAACTCGCCACAGTGGCCCACACTAGGTTTGAACACTCAGCGGCTTGGGGTCACACGCTCCTTTAATTTTTTTTAGGCATGCACAGTCTGGAGATTTTAAGTGCTTCATTTTGCAGCCTAGTGATTTTTTTTTTTTTTTTTAACAAACAAAATTGATTTTTGCATTGCAAGGTAAAAACTGATAACTCTTTAAATGTAAGGTGAATATGGCTACAGAAACTTATTCTCGAGTCCACTTTACATGTGTCCATTGTTTCTCTGTTAGCCAAGTTTTCTGGTTTTTATTAATTTTAACCCGTTGAGGACTGACTGACTTTGCTATGACATGCATTTCCCATAGACACCTGCCCGAGTATACGTAGTGTACTCGGGACTAGTCTTCAACGGGTTAAAACAGACAAAGTCTGTTACAACCAGACTCATTAAATTTTAGCGCTTCTGAAACCCAGTCTTTATTGACATGGATTCTACAAATGAGGGTTGTTACTGAGTGCCTTTAACAGCCTTATGCCACTGACTCCCCAGGGGCCATGTCACACCAATATCTCTGGCCTGACTCAAGGCCGGATGTACAGTACCTGGTGCCTGCTGCCAGAACCTCTCCCTAGGGTTTAACATCCAACTCAGACAGCACATCATTGGTACACTCCCTAATGCGCACATTGGTTGCAGATGCA
The DNA here is from genome assembly GCF_964275005.1 of Diadema setosum. Classification (NCBI taxonomy): domain Eukaryota; kingdom Metazoa; phylum Echinodermata; class Echinoidea; order Diadematoida; family Diadematidae; genus Diadema; species Diadema setosum. The sequence continues at coordinate 15,128,192 of NC_092692.1, read as the reverse complement.
CTACAAATGGCATTTGTAGTGACAAGACATAAGTCATGTATAAAAGAGTTTGCCATTATGCATACACAGGGATGCCAAATTTTGACACAGCAATGTAGTGTTCTGAGGGCTAAAAAGGCATATTTTTGGTGGGAAAACAGTATTTTTACCTTTCCTGCAATACAAATGTGCAGCACTGGTAATATAATTTGGGAAAAATGGTATTTTCCATAAAACAGTATTTTTGGCAGATGTAAAATAATGCAAAACAGTAGGCCCTAATAGTTAGTATCTCTACATAAGTACTGTAAATGAGGCAGATAAGGTGTATACCAGGTGTATGTCACTATTTCAACTACTTCTACACATGACATATGTAGATCTTTTATTCAAACTTCAGTTGTAAAAACTCTGCAAAAGATAACAATTATCAACATGTACAATGCCAAAGATACTTTGGCATGCATTTTTCTTTACGACAACAACAACAACAAAAGAATTAAAACAAAAAATCTAGCAGTAAGGAGTGGATGTCAGAACTCAAAATTATGGAAAATGGCTGACAGTTTCCGTGGCCTACAATACAAACTGTCATCTATGTACTAATTCATTCTTTTTTCCAGCTTGGTAATAGATATTTCCTATTTTACTGATACTTCACTTGCCATTCTTCTTTCCAAAAATATAATGCACAGCTTTTATAATAATAATGATAATAGTTGATATTTTTAGAGCGTTTTTTCCACTGGACACAATGTATTGTGTACATGTATGATATATGCACTGATAAATTCAAAAACACTTTTCCTACTTTTACACCACACACAAACTGGTATCAACCAGTATGTGTGTTAAATGAGCATGCATGCAGGCACATCATGGCTAAACCCTTCTCCCTAGCTCTAGCAAATTGATAGTTGGCTTGGAATCAAATAGTCATTAACTTTAAAGGTCCAGCATCATCTTTCAAAAGGCCAGTTTCATAATGTATTCAGCTTACAAGTATGAACAATCTCGTACCTTGCCTGTTCTAACATCACCTAATTCTCCCTATCGCACAGCTCTCCGAATCTGAACACGTGTGGCACTCTAATTTTTTTACTTTTAATTCTTGGGATATAAACTTCCGGTTATGAACGCGCGATGTGTAAATGTACGCTGTTATGCATATTGAACGCTAAAGCACTAGTATTCACAGATTGTATCAGATTTTGTCTTATAATCTGTCGAATAATAAAGTTATTTTCTGATCTGTAACTTTACATTTGATGAATGGGATTCTTCTGCGAATCAGCCCAATGCTGGGATGATGATGCAAAACAACGAAATTATGGAAAATATCCATAGATGAAGGACATGACTTGGGTAAACCGCAAAACCGGAAGTGCGTCCCAAGAGCGATCGATCAGATATCGGTATTGCTAGGTGATAGCGCTTGATATCGGCTATATGCGGCAGGGAGAATTGGATGGAAAGTAACAGAAAATAGAAGAGAAATAAGCAGTGAACATTATGATTTCAACAAAAAAAAAAGAGAATATACAGAAACATTTGCAACTTTAAATCCCATCCTTTCAAAACAGCAATATGGTGAATACTGGGTAGCCCACTCAGTATGCAGCTTTTAGTGTCAACTTTGCTAATCTCCTTTAACACTCTACAGTTTTACATGTAACATTGTATGTGTAGACGTAGTAATTTCAGGATCATGTAATTTCTTCTTCTTTCTTTTTTTGATAGAGGACCATGTATATGAAATGTTTCAGTGGAAGAATGTTTGTACATTCTCATTTTATCATTGTACCTAGTGTATTGACATTTCACAAAGTTGCACAACTTTGGTCTCACAGCAATGAATGTACAACATACATTGTATACTGTATCTGTGGAAGCGACAACATACCAAGAAATGATGACTTGACTATTATAAAACTCTGTTGATAGGGGCACACTCTAGAAAATCTTCTTTGTATGATATGGCATCCCACAGAAGATCGCTGACCTCATCCCCCTGCTCTACCCCAACACCAGAAACAAGATCATCCCTTCCGATGGTAAAACAGTTTTTCGAGACTTTGACTGGAGCACTTCAAAGCAATACACTAGCTCCCTACAAAGTCATTTCATAATTGTAGTACATTGTAGATCATTATGACTGTATCAAGTTTGATTAGATGATACTCATTTTAATCTTTGATCACAAGGTGTGTATTTTTTTTTTTTTTGTAATTGCTCACTTTCACCATGTGAACTTCAATCTCATCTTTTTTTGTATTGCTTAGTTTGTCTTCTAGTGACATATTGTACAGACAGTATGTGAGAACACACAATTACCACATTCACTGGATATTACAAGCTCACATAAAGGACTCATGTCTGTGAATGCAGTTTTGAAACTGACTATTCATGCAATTTGAAGTGTTGAAATCTGCAACCAAGTGACAACGTACAAAGCGTACGGTTCACAACGCTGACGTACATGGGTATGCAAAGTGGCTCTATTTATGTACAGCGTACAAGTATGTAATCACAGGCCGCCACAATCTTGCAAGGGGTAAAAAATAGAGCAGAAATCAATCTTGCTCTTCATTAATCCCACTCTTACGTAATAACTGCCAAGTTATTGATTCCAGCGCTGCTAGCATCATGGCAAACCAGTCTGCTCAAAGGGTGGTCACTGATATTACCCAAAATCAATTAGATACCGGGACACTGCACCATGGTGTGTTCACACAATGCACCATGGTGTGTTCACACACTCACACAGCACCTCTGCACTTACTAAAGGGCAAACAAAGAATCAGATGGTCGACATGCAACGACAATGGAGCCTTGGGAGGGCAGGCAAGCAAATACTCTGATGACAGATATTGGCATATGGAGGAATCAGAACACAGATGTCTTCACCAAGTGCCTTAAAGTTGCTCTCCTTAAAGAGGAAATCCACCCCAAAAATAAATAAACTTCAAAAAAAGAGATAAATATCCTCTACAGAACAATACAAAAATGACAAAAATCGGATAAGAAATAAGGAAGATATGACATTTTGAAATGTTACACTTTTTCAGAAAACATTTTTTGACTAGTCCTTATGAATATTCAAATCAGCAAGTTGACGATGTCATGCTCTCACAATTTCTTATTCATTTCATACAGAAATAACCAAAAAAAGAAAACTCATATAAATATAAATCTTGTCTTAAAACCACACACACACACAAAAAAAAACTAGAAATGTCGCTTTGGCGACTGGTATGCCTCCGCCATAATGCATGATTTTCCCAATAGGTCTAGATAGTACATGTGGACAATGTGTGATTACATTTTCACAAAATTGGCAAAATATTGAAATGACAAGTTTGTCACAAATGTGTTGAATGTTCACCTTCCTTGACCTAGGTTTAATTGGATGAATAGGAGAGCATGTATCCAGGGATTTAAGGACTTTAACTCGACTTTGACCCATTCATACATTTAGGCATTGAGTAATTTTCAAGGTACAGGTGTGGAGAAAAAGTGCAATTTCTGAATTGAATAGTAAATTGTTACCATTTTCATCTGGCCCTTGACCCTAAAATTCATAAGATAATCACTTTCAGGTAGAACATGCATAATATATGTACTAAGTTTCAAGATAACTTGAGCCACTTCGAGATATGGAGGAAAAAGTTAGTTCAGCACTTTCACTTGATCTTTGACCTTTTGACCTTTGAGGCAAAAAAAGAAGAAAAAAAAAAACTTTCCAGAGAATTTCTATTAGGTTACACATGCATACACCAAGTGTAAAAAAATAATAACCCTGCTGGCATTGCATAAATATGAGGGAAATAGTAAAATTTTGAAGTGTTGCACTTGACCTTTGATCCCTGACCTTTGACCCCGTGAACCCTACATTCTCTAGATAATCACTCTCAGTCAGTACATGTATATACTATGTTCCATGAAGATAACTTGAACAATTTTCCAAGGCACGGAGAAAAAAAAGAAGTTTTGATATTTTTACTTGACCTTTTGACCTTTGACCTTTGACCTCATGACCCAAACTTTCACCAGAGAATCTTAATTGGGTAATACATGTATACACTAAGTTTCAAGAAAATATCTTCAGGCATTCAATAGATATGGCGAAAATAGTGAAATTTCATGTATTTGACCCTGACCTTTTGACCTTTGACCTTTGACTTCATGATGCAAACTTTCACCAGAGAATCTTAATTGGGTAATACATGTATACACTAAGTTTCAAGAAAATATCTTCAGGCATTCAATAGATATGGTGGAAATAGTGAAATTTTATGTATTTGACCTTGACCTTTTGACCTTTGACCTTGAGCATGTGCACCCAAAAGTTGATAGGCACAACTTCACCCCCTAATACACATACATGCCAAGTTTCATTAGGATACCTCAACAGGTTTTGATAGTTACCTTGTCCACAAAATTCATTACGGACGGACGGAAGGACGGACGGACGGACGGACGGACGGACGGACGGACAACCCGAAAACATAATGCCTCCGGCACCACTTCGTGGCGGAGGCATAAAAAAACCAATGACAATTGATATACTTGGTATGCGTACATACTTTTACTTTTGATAAGTTGAAAATATTCTTTTTTCCAATTTCAACATGCATGAAAAATTATGAGGGTATGACATCATCAACTCGGTCATTTGAACATTCATAAGGACTGGTCAAGAAATGTTTTCCGAAAAAACATAAAATTTCAAAATGTCATATCTTCCTTTTTTCTTATCCGAGTTTTGTCATTTTTTTTTTATCATTCTGTACGGAATATTTTTCTCTTTCTTTTGAAGTTTATTGATTTTCGGGGAGGATAGAAGTAAGTGAGTGCTCACATAAGCCCTTTTTACACTTGTGTTTCTTAACCCCGTACTTTCTCTGACCCAGGACTATCGTTAATCCCGTACCAATTTTTTCAGCTTTTTACACTTGCCAATAAATCCCGTACTAAAATATTGTCCCGGGCTAAAGAGAAAACTGACCTTTTTACACTCGTATAATTAGTTCAGTACTTTGTGTGGTTCAGGCTTCGTCTCCGTCACTTAGCCCCGGATTATTTCTTTGTTCTGTTTACACTCACTTGCTTGGCACCGCAATTGCGGTGCTAACCCTGCTTTTTTGCAGGGCCAGATAGTACGGGATTATCGGTGGGGCTAGCCCACTTTGGCAAAAACAAGTGTAAACAGAAAGTGGGCTAAGGAAAGTCCAGTACCAACAGTGGGGCTATGCCCCTCCCCCCCCCCCCCCCCATTAGCCCCACCGTTGGTACAGGACTAAGGGTGGGATTTCACGGAGCACGCGAACGATTTGCGAAGGACGCGAATGGCAAAATCCAGCATTCGCATTTTGGTCTGCAAAAGATCGCCAAACGAACGTGAGGGTTCGGAAGCGTCGTTAATTGTTCGCGAATGTCGTTTTTACTTCGGCGAGAATTTCAAAAAAGTTTTGAAATTTTCTGCGAACCTTTTCTGCACACTTGGTCGTGATTTGCTCGTGAATTGTTCTCGAAAGTGTCTTTAAAGCCTCGTCATATGCGTAAGACCTTCGCAAGACACGCGTGATGTTCACAAAATGTTCGTGAAACCCCAAACAGACTCCGAAACTTTGGAGAATGTCTCGCGTATGTTACGCGAAATCTGCAAAGTTTTTGCGATCATTTTACGACGTAATCGCAAACTGTTCGCGTACCTTTTGAGACATTCTCGCGAACGTTTAGCGCACGTTTGGGGGATGTATGACCTATACGTTTTCTACAAATAAAAATCGTAGCATACACCTAAACATCAAACAATTATTAACAACTATAGTAACAAAAGAAATTAAAGACTAGCAAAGAGAAAGAAATGTTTGAAATACAAAAACAAAAAATCGCAGAATACAGTTAAAATTAATCTAAAGTATGTAAAATTTCATTTGAAGTATAAAGATTATGTGTTGGAGGAACTGCAAAAAAAAAAAAAAGATCATATGGGCAATTCCACGTTACTCACGTTACACTTTTTAGGCGTCTCTGCATATTGTAATTGTCATATTTTTTATACTGGAAGGTTTGACACACTCTCTCTTGTACAATAGATGCGCAAGTCCTTAGTCTACCATGCAATGTTAATAGAATTTTACTAACCACATCCATACCGGAAATAAAGACAAAATACTTTCGTTACTCACGTTACATTTTTTGGGACGACATAAAAAGCCAACATGCCTTTATTCAAAAAGTGTCCTCATACTGGGCAGTATTTCAAACAACTGTTGTATGATTTATATAACTCATGTTGGGGTACTCAAATATAGGGGGTCAAAATTTTGAGAGCATTGGAAATATTTGACAGCGATAGCAAAATTGTCGTTACTCACGTTACACGTTACTCACGTTACATATTAGCTCATAATCACTACCACATAACTGACCATGAGAATTAGCTGGAAACTAAATGCTTTTGATGTATCTAACCTCTACAGATATTTTATCCCTAAAATATAGCAATATTGGCACTCTTTCATACTTTTCCCACTATCATGCGGTCCTATATTCCACATACTTTACTTTTCAGAATCCGAGTAACCACTATAAACCGAATGCAAGAAAATATAAAGTAGTAGATACTAGTTCATGCAGTGAATTAAAATATTATCCTTCTATTCCCTTTCACAGGAACTTAAATGTAAGTTGTTTTAATCATGAGTGAAACATTTGATTTCAAAAATTGTAAACTACTTTAGAAATGTGTACAGTACATATGTCTACAAATTACATCCAACTACTGTTCCAAGTGTGGACTTTCCACTCTATGTCAGGGCTGCCAACTCTCGCGCAATTAGCATTAAACTCACGCAATTCATCAAATACATGTATCAACTATCTCTGATAAAAGAATTCTCACACTTAACCCCCAAAACAGCATGTAAAAAGAAAAAAAAAAGTAATGTCCCTAAAATCCCTGATTATCTGAACATGCAATTATGCCCAAGCCCAAACTTTTCAGATTTTCCCACAGGCAAATTTTCTCTATGGCATGTGTTGAAATCTTTACTAGAGTATGCACCAAATCCACCAGTTAAAATGCAAAATTGATGAAGTTCACTCCAGTGAAAAGGGGGGAGGGGAGACAACCCCCTTCCACACCATCCCCAACCCCCTCCCCACCACTGTCACTTTGATTAGTCGCTTGCTTTAACACTTCACCCCAAATTTTCACTCTAGTTTGGCAGCCCTGCTATGTACAGTCTTAACTGATCTACCTCTTAACCCAAAAATATTCTTGTATCTTCTGGTAGTAGTGAATTCTAACTTTGAGTAAGTTATTGTAGTTAAGCAATTGTCATTATTTGGGGTTGATAATCCCAGAGAATAATGTATAAAAAGCTGTAAAACCGAATATTCTTGTAAATGTCTTAAACACACATGTATGCGTATTTACCAGCTGCCAGAAAATGATTATTGTTAACCCCCCCCCCACTCAAAAAAAAAATTAAAAATGGCATTGTAAAAAGAGACAATGCCAACTCTTGCTCAAAGTTACATCAGATATATACAGATTTTTGTTAATCTATTATGCTTACAATTCATTTGTAAATTGCATCGAGATGCAACATTGATTCCCATTTGTCTTATGATTGCTCCACTAACCAATTCCCAAAATTGTACAAATTACAACCTTAAACATTGAAAAAAGATCAAGCTGGCTCTAAAAGGGATTTAAAGTTATCCATAGCTGATATCTGAAAAGATATAATGTAAGGCTTAGAACTTAACCAAAAAAATACAATTTCCACGATTATTAGCCACATCTGGTTTGTCTAGTTTGCCAATCAAGATTTTCTTTGAATAGCAATTGTTTAGCCTATTAGATAACAACCAATTCAAGCAAGGTCATGTAAGGTTATTTACAAGACCATACTCTCTTTATGCTCCCTCAGCTTACTCAATTCACACAAATTTTTTTTGCTGTCATTGGTGTAGAAATATATTTGTATTTCGTGATTTTTTTGTCGTTACTCACGTTACACCCTTGTTACTCACGTTACATTGTTACTCACGTTACAATTTTTGAACCTCTCTCATTATAATACAACTGCATGGACACAACTCTTTCACCATTTTTCATATTAGGTAGAGGCAGTATGAAGAGAATTTCCATTGGCACTTTTTAAATCAAAGGGAATATTAAGATATGAAACTATTTGAGTATTTTCGTTACTCACGTTACATTAGTTTTAGCAGTTTGGCAGTATGCATTCTACCAATTCATGGGAATACGGATCATTTTTTCCTCACTGACAACTAGTAACTGATACCCAATACATCATAAAAATCAACAAATCAATGACATACCATTCTTTTATATTCTATGGATTCAACTCAAACATTCAAGTACATTTTCAATGTAATTCTCAATGAAAATGTAATTTGACTTTAAAGTGTAATATCTGCCATTCTGGAGGTATATTAGTGTAAGAAATGGCTGTTCCACATGGCCAGACGTATACTGAACAAAATAAAATAGGTGGCAAGTTTCAACGTAACAATTTATTTTTTCACCCTATGACACCAATCTCATGGAATTGCCCATATGCTTTACTAGTGGAGATACGTCCCAGGAAAAAAAAAAATGTAGGGCACACAATAGAAAAATGAGAGAAAAAGAAAGGAGAAATACAGGAAAGAAAAAAATTCAACTCAAGACAGCTTCCACCTCTCCTTGGGTACATTTTCTCCCATGATTATTGAAAATTTTTCGTTGTTCACATTTCCGTCGCGTGTTCTTCGTGTACGTAACATGCTGTACTTTAGCAATGATACACACGACATTCGCACATACGTCGTGAAAACTTCGCACAAATTGCGCAAGAATAGTTTTCGGCTTCATTGTCGGAAAACATTCGGAGAAAAACTTTTCTGAATGTTGGATCTTGTCATTCGCGTCCTTCGCAAATCGTTCGCGTGCTCCGTGAAATCCCACCCTAAGCAAAAATTTGCAAGCGTAAAAGCCCTATAGCAGACTGAAAACACACAAAGGAACCAGAATGCCTTGGTGTGTTCAGACAGAAGCTCTGCTCCAGTTCTTGACAAGCAAATGTCCAGATCAAACCAGATGGCAAAAAACAAACAAACAGACACACAAACATTCAACTGTACAAATGAATCTGGAGAATACACTGTGTATGCTTTTCAACAATTGCTTGTTCCATAGATGACAAATTGATACATCACTAATTCAAAGTGTAGTGTCTTTTAATTGAGAACACAGTTCAGGCAGTTGCTTTAGTTGCTGTATGGCCTATGGGTATTCATTTAGTTGTTAAAGGACAAGCTCACCTTCGTAGACATGTGGATTGAGTGAATGCAGCAATATTAATAGAACACATCAGCAAGAGTTTGAGGAAAATCGGACAATCCATTTTAAAGTTATGAATTTTTGAAGTTTCTGCTTAGTCACTGCTGGATGAGAAGACTAATACAGCTTGTGATGTCACATGTGTACAACAATATAAAGAAAGTATAAAGGAGACTTAAAGAAAAAAAAAAGAAAGTATAAAGGAAAATTCAAGATATTTTTACTTTTCTCGCATAATAAAAAAACACTTGACTTCCCTCTTTCAGAAGGCAAGGGGGGAATAATATTATCCTTAACATACATCAGTGACGAGTCAAGGAAATGTGCACCTTTTTCAAAAAGTAAAATTTTGTGAAATTCCTTTTATATTTTCCTTACAGTATATCGTTGTACATTGTATGCATGTGATATTATACACTCTAGTAGTCTTCTCATCTAGCAGTGACTGTGCAGATACTTTAAAAATTCATAACTTTTGAACTGATTGTCCGATTTTCCCCAAACTTTCACTAATATGTTCTACAAATATTGCTGCATTCCCTTAATCCACATGTATATGAAGGTGGACTTGTCCTTTAAACTTTTATGAACAAGGCTCATCTCATGATTAAAGAAATGGTGAATGGTTCTACATCAGCACCTCTTTCTTGTTTGAATAAAACGAGGAAAACAATAGTGAAAATTAAGACAGCATTTTATGTGGTATGGTGTGAGGTTTTGTGTTGTTATTGTTTTGTCTCTTTTTTTCTCTGGGGAAAAAAAAAAATCCCGAGTTTACAACGGGCAGGAAAAGCAGGATATTGGATTCACTCTATCTGTTCTGTTCACACAGGTATCAAAAACAAGGCGTTGGCACAAACAATATTGCTCATAACCTTAAAGGGATAGTTCACTTGAATGTAGAGAGACGAACACACCAAAAGAGTGGAAACTACATTGTACACATGTAGTTAGAGAGCGAAAATTATATAACATGAGCACAATTAGCTAGATGGCAATGCATGATGAATTACATTTAATGTCATGAGCAATGTCGTGAGCATGTTTTGTGCCAAAATCTCATACTGTAAAAGTGGAAATTTTCGCGGTGTTGAAATTTTCGCGCATTTCGCGCAACCAGAAACTAGCGCGAAAATAAAAACACGCAAATATTTTTGCTTGCCATACGTTCCTGTGCGTGATGTCTTGATTCCGCCGAATTAAAAACACGCGAAACTCTTCTGACCCGGCCTAGCGCGAAAAATTAGTCGCGCGAAAATATCCACTTTTACAGTAGTTAAAACTTTGATGGTACACTACACGCAAGTTCCACAAAATCCAAGAAATCACAAAACATCCCTACCATATAAAATTTTCACAATACAGCCTGAAATATAATGAGATATACATGTGTATCACTATTTTTCTCATTAAACCATATCTGTAGATGGCTTAGTCTGGCAACACTTGTATTATAACTATTGTTCATATTTTGTATATTTAACAATACGTAACATTAATTATACGGATTCAAATTTTTACAGTGGTTGTTTCTATCCCAAACTCACATTTTGGAACTATTTTAAAGCACTAATGCTGGGCTTTTGTTTCATCTGCAAATGGTAAATTATGCTTTTAAGATATCACTTACTTTCAATGAAAGCAGGGAATAATTTTCCTGGTATCGCATAGCAATTTGCTACGGTATGCATTTTGGTATGACTGCTATAAAAAATGTAATTTGCATAGCAGTTTCATTACATAGACTTGTATACCATTTTGTTGGAAATGTACTGTAAAAGTGGATATTTTCGCGCAACTAATTTTTCGCGCTAGGCCGGGTCAGAAGAGTTTCGCGTATTTTTAATTCCGCGGAATCAAGACATCACGCACAGGAACGTATGGCAAGCAAAAATATTTGCGTGTTTTTATTTTCGCGCTAGTTTCTGGTTGCGCGAAATGCGCGAAAATTTCAACACAGCGAAAATTTCCACTTTTACAGTACATGTATGGTCCTACCATTTTTTTTTTCATGTCTGCGTTTACGTACAACTGTATCTGTTACTTTCTTTCTGCGAGTAATTTCTATTAAATGCCTATCATCTCCCTGGGGGGTGTTTCATCAATTTAGTCAACGCTGACAAGTTGTCAGTCTCTGACAATTTCAGCAAAATCCTTGGTTTTGTTGGCTGAGATGCTCTGGTCACTGACTGTTAATAGGTTATTGTCAGAGACTGACAACTTGTCAGTGCTGACAACTTTCATGAAACGGTACCCAGTAATGTGTGTTTGAACATGTAATGAAATGTACATAAGTTGGGGGGGGGAGTGAGTGGACGCCTAACTGAAGGTTGCGGTAAATCCCGGATTTTGATATTGATAATTCAGTCTACGATGTACTTGTTTGGGATATGACAAACCACCTCCATGAGTTCATTATTGGTGCAAAATTTTAGGCTGCAGTTTGAATACAGCAATCAAAGGTAGAGTTGCTACTCAGAAATTAAGCTGTGTACAATGTACACAGCAATTAAAGGTAGAAATGCTACTCAAAAATTAAGCTGTATACTCAATCAATGTGTTACCATGGATGCTAGCAATACAGTTTCAGTGCCCAGTAACATTGCTTCACAGCCACTGTTTAGGATACTTTTGTGTGTGTTGTCATTTATACATAGACTCAAATCAGAGAAGTTTCAATCCTCTATCTCATTTGAATTCAAGACCTTAACCATAGAGTGGGGGGGGGGGGGAGGGGGGAGTCCATCCCCCCTCTCTGTTTTGCGCAATAATTCTGCAATACGAGAAGACCTGATCATAAGGCTTCTTCACTTTTTTCTTTTAAGTCTCGCGCAACTTTTGAGACCAAATTTGCAATGTCCGCGCATACCATTATGAAGCCAAGCCCATTTATATAATATGTCACCCCAGGACGGGCACAATTTTGTGATTTTGTATATATCTCCTATATTGTTTTTGGAATTTCTTATGTATTTCTTTGTTTTTTTAACCTTTTTTTTTTCCATTGAAATTTTCATGGACCACTTTTCAACCATAATTTAGCTTAAAGATTAATCTTAGGCTAAATTATGGTTGAAAAAACAACTTTATTTTTTTTGAAAAAAAAAGGCTGAAAAACAAGGAAATACATAAGAAATTCAAAAAACAAAAAGTAGAATTTAAATAACTTTTGGCAGTTTTTAAGATCATGTGCAATTGTTGAATGTATGATAAAACAGATAGAAATACAAATCTAAAAATAGACTTTCAATGCTTTTAATTAGTGTTTAGCAGGCTAAAATAAAATCTATGTTGGGCTTAATTTGCATAATTAATTTATTAAAATTAGACATTTTAATTTAAAAAATATCTAAGACACAATCTTGTAGATTAAGACGTGGGTGTTGCGCGTGCCAAATTTCGTTGCGATCATGCCACTGATGGCCAAGATCTCAGGGGGGCGAAAGTGTTTACTACACTTACAAGTAAAAACCTCACTACAAATTTGATGTGGTACTAAGAAAGACAGGAATGGCTTAACAAAACCTAACTTGTTGCACCCCCTGCTTGAAAATCTCTAGGGCTGATTTTGCTGTAACATGCATTTCCCAGACTCCTGCCCTAGAATACTTTGGATTACTAGTAGTCTTCAGCAAGTCATTAACTGTACTTGGTGGTAGGGAGTTAATTCTATTTTTTATTTCTATTTTTTTTTTTATGATGCCGATGCTGAGTGATATGGCCTGAGGTTTTACAAAGGAGGTTCTCTACAAGTGGCTGTTACTATCCCACAACTGTCAGTTTTCTATGTATGGACAAAAGAATTCCGCAGGTGCATTTGTGCCTTTGCTTGATGATCCAGGTTCGATGCCGTTGTCTTCCTGAGCAATCTGAAAATTCATTTTGAAAGCTAACATATTAAATGTCGGCCATATTTTGCTTACAAAATGACATGAAAATTCACCTGATGATCAAGCATAATGTGATACAAAAGTAAATCCCGTCCAGAAATACCTATGAACATGTAAGTTTATGTGCAAAAGTGTATAGAGAGGCTGGTCATTATGCAATGCCAATGACACATGACTCAATTGTTGTCCTATCTGTGGGGCAGTTCCAGTAACTGTGCGGCACATACATCAATGTGTGTGCCTCGTTCAAAAATGTTTTAAGTGGCGCTGCGGCACTAAACATGGGATTAAAGAGAATACATCTGTTGTGAATGACTCCATTTCTTGATGAAGCTCCTTGGTTTTACATCTAGTGATAGCACAGACATATGATTGATAATTCATTGATACGATAAATTTATTGTTAATGTTAGGAGATCTGTCAATTCCGTGTATCATCTAGAGTCCAGTCGACTTGTGCTTTGGCCTTTTGAAATACAAATGCAATACAGCAGGCCTCGAAATAGGATTTTGGAGGGGCAAGGCCATTTAGAAAAGGGCACTTTTTCCACGAGGGCAGGGCACTTAGGTCAGTCAGAGGGGCACCAAGGCCACATTGGAAAGGGCATGTTGGGTGTTTATACGTGATGTGAATGCCCCATAGAGCTGTATGCTATCGACCGTGCTGCTACACTCCAGCAGCGCACGCAAGCATAAGATCTCTCCGCAGCAGACGACGTTAGGCAGTATTGGAGCACTTCGGGCGCCATTTTGCTTTGAGCATGCGGGCATAAATGCAGAGCGTGAGAGATGGCAATGCTCGCAGCCGTCCTACAGGCCTGGCATTTTTTAGCATGGCTTGCGACCACTTGCTCCGGCCCGCCGCTGCCTAGCTAGTAACTCTATGGCCGCTGCGCTGCGGAGGCAGTCGGGACGGTAAAAACCAGTCGGGTGTACATCAGGGCTCGACCTTAGCGGGAGCCCGGGGACCATTGGCTCCCCAGAATCGCTACGGGCTCCCTAGAAATGTATGAAAAAAGCCCGGCTGGCTCCTCAAGTTTTTTTGCCGTATAGCCTCACGTTTCAAGACAGAATTTAGTTTATGTACACACTCACACTATTGACGAGCACGAGCGGCCCCGGCGCGCGCAGCGAGCCCTGACGCTCGAAGTTATTATCCCTGCAATTGCAATATAGACTACACACTGTACATGTTTCATTCTCCAGCCGGCCCGCGTTGCCCGCATGTGTGTGTGTCTGTGTGTACCCGACGTGTGTGTGTTCGTATCTTCTATCATAGAATAGTGTGCGCGCATGCAATTCGCTGCTTGCGTACTGTGTACACCGAACGGAACTTCGCGCACCTGAATCCCTGTCGCCTACGGACCCTGGATGTTTAATTGCCGTGGTATCCCCACGTGTGGCCGGCTGGGGAGCGTGAGTATAGTAGCTTAGCTACTCACTGTAGCCAGCTGCCACTACAAACAGTACCCTATTTCGTTTTGAGTCGGGGTAGAAGCGCTCCGTTGTGCAATGTCTGCTTTTTTTTTCTCTACTTCTTCCACTTTTCCCTTGCCTCCCAAGTACGAAATGATTTTGAGAGTGTTGTGTGTGGTTTTTTGTAACGTTATTGCATCATTTTTCTGCAAGGAAGAGGTGAGTTTCTGTTCGTGTATTGATGTGCACTGCAGTATAATGCGCAGGTGAAAAGCGTTCGAATTTTCTTTCCCGAGTACTGTATCGTTGAAACTCGGTGTATTTCTAGGCCTATTATTAAAGGAGATCTCATATAACAGAATACTTATAACAAACTATTTTCCGGTCAAAATGAATTAATTTCCTTTGTTTTGTATCGTTTATTGACGATCCCAAGGATCCACATCTCGTCGCAATACAGTTTTCAATGTGTATTAATTTTCGCGTAGCTTTCGGTGCTGCAAACTTTTGCTAGGGCCTAATCCTACTACTAAACTTATCGTTCTATTTCTGTCGTTTCTCACACCTCGTTTGGTACGATTTCTTCCATTTTATATCACTTTATCCGTTCCCTTTTTACTTTGAAATGTTTAAACGTAATTCTTTCAAGTGTCTCGCACTGTTATTTTCGTAACGGCGATTTCTCCGCTTTGCTGCAACACTTTTTCGAATCGAAGTGACGTGTGTTGTCTTTTCTAAATATTTGTGTTGTTGGGAGGTGTTGATACTTGTTATTTGTATTTGTTATTTATTTTCCTCGGTTTTTATCTCGAGGGACTGTACGTGTTTCTTAATGTTGATAGGAAAAGGCTAAAATGATCAGAGTGATGTCTGATGGTGATGATGAAAACTATGCTGGTACAATTTTATAAAAAGACGGCTTACTGTGAATGCTGAGCGTACGTGCCCTTCGTTTTTTTTCACTTTCCCTCTTTCTTCTTTCCCCCTTACTCTTCTTTCCCCTCCAAAGAATGATTAAAAAAAAAACAAATTATATACACCTCACAACAAAAAGATCTACGATCTACCAACCTTCGTAAAGTTAAATCTAAATGTTCAATATCAGCAAAGAATAAGGGGAAAGCATGAATTACAATAAATCAGAGCGAAGAGATTGTGAAATACTGAATACATGCGCGCAGTCTCTTCGGCTCGAAGAAACTTGACACCCACCCTTCTCCCCTTGTGGAAATTTCCACAAAAGCAGGTGCCACACCCAGGTGCGTGCCAGACGAAAGAATGCGCGCGTTGGAATAAACAGCGTGTAAATATCCTGGAAATATCGATCGAAGAACCAGCTCATTAGTAGAATTAAAGGAATCATTGCAAAGATATCGTGATTCTATAGCCTTTCTTTTGGCGCATAGCAGGAAACATCAAACAGTCGAATATAGTGTACTTAATCGAATATCTTATGTTCCCTGAACAATAAAAAAGGATCGATTAATCAGTCAATTAAAAAGGCAATCACAGAAATACTTAAAAGGTCTCGTATGCCCAGACAAATTCACTACGAGTAGGTCCAATGAGATGCAGTCATCACCTGGTTAGACAGCAAAATCATGACGATTAATTTAAGTTCATGCTCATCATAACTGCTTATTACTTTTCAAAGTTTTGGCTATCAACATTCGTTCGTAGGTGTTTTTTGTTTGTTTTGTATGTTTTTCCTCTTGAAAGACGTAATGACTTCTTCGTATCGAATGTAAACTACATGTTTACCATAAACAAGCCATCAGCTCAGCTATGGCGCATTCGATCCATCGAACTTGCAGTAACCTCTTAGGCAGGAGCACATGGCGCATTCCTTTAAACTTGAAAGTACAACCACGTGTTTGCACATTTGCGCAAACCACACACAGCGCGGCATTTTGCGATCATCGTTATAGCAGACTTTCCGATTCCCGTCAGGGTAAAAGAAATTGGAATACCGGTACTTTCGGAAAATACTGATGTTTAAAATCCAGTAAAATTAAAAAGCCTGAAAACAACGCATGATTACGTTTTATAGTAAACAATAGTTCGAAACACCGAACAGAGTTTTGCATTCGCTCACACAGAAGCTTTCTTGAGAAGATGAAAGCATTCCCCCTCCCCTGCTAGATAGTGGAAGCTTCCATAACCAGCCCAGCAAGTTTCTGGAGGTACATACATGCACTTGTAGTCTTGTACACATGCATTGCGAGAAAGCAATCAATCAACTCTGAACATTGCGTAGTTTGGATTCTTTATCGTGCTGGTGACCAGCTCGATACTTCGGCATGTGTCGTAATGTTTTGTTAAGAGCCTGTAGGCCTTATAAGTCGACGAGTTTAATTCAAAATGGCAAAAAGAGGGAGATGGAAAAAATACGGATTCTGGTGGAAAATACGGATTATGGAGCTGCTGAGTACGGATTTGTGCTTCCAAAGGTTGGCAGCTCTGCTGATCAATCAACATGTGGCGTTACATAATTGTTTCTAACCCACACCTTGCAGCTAAAAAAAGAAGAACCGAGAAAGAAAGACAATATGAACAGACCAGGGTAAGAAATTACACAAGGGAATGGGAGAGGAACCACACAAGACACCTACACACACACTTTTTTTTTTTTTTTTTGATAAACACGCAGGTGCATGGCAGGCACAGGCACACACACACACGACACACGCACGCACGCACGCACGCACACACGCACACACACACACACACACACACACACTGTGACTGTGCTAAAACCTGTTAGAGACTATCTCAGACTTGTGTCTGTGGAGAAATGCATGTTATATCTAAATGAAATCTTCTCCACCAGGTTAATACATGTAATAGACCTCTACTGCCGATTGTGACTGAGGGAAACGTGGCTCTCTAAAACTCAATTTGGCTCCCTAAAAAGGTCCCCGAGGAGCCCGGCTGGCTTCCTAGAAAAAAAGTTAAGGTCGAGCCCTGTACATGTACGTAGACTTCTAGTTCTACACGTCGTCTCGTATCTCGGAAAAATACTTTGAGTTTGAATCAGATATATTGGGACGCGAGTGAACTGAAGGTATGATATTTGAGATCAGGAAAGTTGTTCAAGCTTATTAAAGTGTAGACTTTGAGAAAGGGCATATTACACGTCATAAATAATAACTTTCATTCTAAAAGGGCACCACGGCCACAAGAAAAAGGGCACATTTTTTTTGGCCGTTAAACTTTGATCAAGGAAAAAAAGGTATTGCGGCCAACGAGAGGGGCACCAACGGCCATGGCCGTCGGTGGCCGTCGGTTAATTCGAGGCCTGTATTCAATAGCTTACATCAGTGTACATAGTAAATCTACTAGGAGGTCTACTCATCAACCACCTATTTTTAGATCAACCACTCTCACACAATGCCACAATGGCTTTCTCACGTATAAAATAAAAAAATATGTGTGGGATGGGGAGCAATATCCTGGAACATTCGAATATGAATACAAATCAAGAGAAATGAGGGGGATACAGGTAAAAAACCTGACGAAACAGGAGAAAAAAGAATTGAAGAAAATCCTCATTATAGTTAATAGTAATACACATGACATAATTCATGTTTGCCATTCACTAATGGGAGAATAGGTGGTCGATTAAAATGATGAGCTTGCACCGCACCGGTGCACACTGACCAAAAGATCGGTCTGTAGACCTATCTTGTCGGGGATATGTTCCATGGAGACTGCATCTGGCTTCACGGAATATTCCAAAATGTCTACTGAGCTGAGGAGAGCCATAGCCTAAATGTCAAAAAATGACACCAAAAAGAAAACTCCTCCAGACAAACAGATTTTTCTGCCTATGGCGGCGCACAGTAAAAAATGTCACTTCCGTTTGTTGCCGCGAATTCTGCGTGTACAATCCGAGCCCGGGATATGATCTACAATATTTTCTGCCATAATGCAATGGAACTGAATTACAGAAAGTGAAACTGAGGGATAAGATGCATGTTATTGTTATTTAATCAAAAAGTACCGGTTGTCGTTGAGTAATCCAACCATACATTGAATGAACATCACATGTCAATGTGAATGTGGGCATTCGCGTAAAAACATTCATAAAGTATTAAACAGTGCTAATGTCAGTAAATTAAAATCTTTGATTCTTCTTAGACTTTAGGATATCTAACATTGTTAGTTATGTCTTATGAATATTATTAAATTTATGGATCTAGGGCCTACATCGCGCATCGTCAAACTCGAAATTAGCAGCTCGCAGAGAACAGGAGGGCCGAGGGAGGGCCGCGGCTAACTCACATCTAGACAACTAGATTCTAGAATCTAGGTTTAGTTCTGAACTTCTAACAACTACGTGACGTGAGGCAACGCATCACTCAATAACCGGCTCTCGCTCGACTCTGAGCTCTCGTTAGCGCCTTGCCCTGCCCTGCGCGTCGTACGGGGCAGGGCAGTGCCCATCCTGCCCTGTCAGCCCGCACGATATCCGACGGACGGGTATTGGACTCACCTTGTCTGAACTCAAATCGGGATCGTCTTGGCACAATCTGCATAAAAACGACTTCGGATCCCGACATAGCGTTGTCCTGGTCGTCAGGAAATATGTTCCGCCGACATTCAGCCGGACCCACTTCGATTTTCTTGCACATTGTTCACTTTCAAAGCTATTTTCGATTCCATTTACACTGCAATTTTCGTCTGTATCCATTGTGTGTGCAGAACCATTCACTTCCTTTCCGTTCGTCGCCATGTTTTTCGTGAAATAATCAAAGTTAGTGGAAAACGCCCCCAACAGCTAGCTCCTGTGCAACGAGCGAGTCCGCTGCGACTCCGTGCGAGAGAGGGAGACAGTATGCTACAAGGGAAACACTAATTTATGATACTTATTGCTCTGTCCCTGCCAGAGTTTCATGTCAAACACTAACTTCGAATAATATCTTCAGATAATAAATATGATCTGCCTGCTGAAATTAATTGCCAGCCATTGTCTATAAGCGGAGATACGGCAGTGGATAAGGCGCTTAGCAATAAAAGGATCCAATCAATGATAACCCGTTACTCTGGGAATTATATTGCGTTGTTGTTGATGATGATGTTGTTTTTTTCTTCAAAATATTTAGTTTTAACGAATCTGCATTCTATTATTTATACCATACCCCCATATCATTTATGGGTTGTGAGTTTTTTTTTCACCACACTCTATACTGACTGCTATAGTTTGCATATTGATTATTACAGATGCATTCTTTTACTTTGGTGTTTAATAAAGCCCACTGCCCAATCATATTTCACCTTAATTTGATGTTCTCTCAAGCATGATCCTTATCTTCACATCTACATGATATGTGAACACTCGAGCCACATCGGTTACATTATCGAATCTCACTTATCATCATACGGTACGGGGGAAGAAAACACACATTTGGGGGTGCGTGCTTCTTTTCTGAAGAAACAAAGCGGACATAAGGACGGGCCTATACATCGACTGACTGGCACCAGTGACTGACAAAAGTAAACGAAAAGCTGAATCACTTCCTCGTATAGTTGCATCGGATGACTAAAGTGGATTTTTTTTTTTCTTAATCAAAATGAGCAAGTGGGCATTCGGCACTTTATGATGGTTTGATTTTATACGTATACCCAGAAAAACAGACTTATACAGTCAAGGGCAACGGAACGTATACTTTTAGTGTGGGGGAGGGGAGGAAAGTTGGCCACGGGTCACCGCTTCTCTGGGCCCTAACCCCAAAGCCCATGCCCATCTAAAAACTTCCCCACCCATCATCCCCGCGACCCTCAGAAAGTCACGTTTTTTTTTCACAATATTTTCCTTTTTTTTTGCTTGCTTTTTGTTTGTTTGTTGCTGTTGTTGTGTTTGTGTTTTTTTTTTAGCCGAAAGTGTGGGACTGCAGCCCCTGTATGATAATATAACTTTATAACAATAGGCCTATATACTCACTGATTCACCCCGAAAGGGTTGAACTAGAACTTGAACCCCTAAACAGCCGCGGAAAATGAGAGAGAAGATAATAATACTGCATTTGGTATATACCATTCAGGGGAAGATCATTGACCCTATATGGAATTTTTTTTTTCTCGGAATTATATTTAACGATGTATGCCTACACCAAATATATTCAGTTTCCCTATGGACTATAACTCACTTTGTTTTACTTTGTTTATCAGTGGATATCTCAGCCATTTCAATTAAATTCAAAACAGATTTTCATCAAATAAGAATTCCTCTTAAAATTGTATTCTTTTTTATATTTCATACACAGTGATTTCTAAGTATCTCGCAAAAAGTTGAAAGCTGGCGTATACTAGAGTATCTAGAGTAACTGACCAGAAAGTAATATATGATATTATTTGAAAAATCGAGCAAAAAAAAAAAAAAAATGTGATTAATTTTTCGCGCTGAACTGCTCAAAAATAATTCATATTCGCGGGTTTTTGAATTCGTACTGCACGATTGTTAGTTTTAGTTTTATATAGAATTATTCGCGCTATGATTATAGACCGATTCAATTTCGATGACCTATTCACCTACCGCCGCTAGCGGCGCTATAACGGTCGCCATAACTGGGGGCCAACGGGGGCTTCCAGCGAGCTAGCTACCCAGCGAGTTGCACTTGCAGCTCAACAGCCTAGCGTACCCGTCGCGCATAGTTAGCCGGGCCTGGCCGCTGCGCCGCGGCCGGCGACCGCCGCGCTAATATTGTGACTGTTTACTCACTGTGGGAAAAGTCATTCAGCGGCTTTTAATGCTTTTCTTTTGGACAAATTGATATGAGTGATTCAGACATATTGATCTACAATGAAAGCTTCAGAGGAAGGATCAGGAAAACATATTGTGCAGTTGTTGGGTGCACAAATAACAGAAAAAAAAAAACAATGGAAATGGAAGCTTCACGGCAGTGTGTGCAATTCAGACACCACTGACGCATGATAAATATACAATTAGAGACAATTAAGTGAAATACAACGGTATAAAAAATGCATAGATATCGAAACAAACTATGCCTACTAGATTCTCTATTTGATCAGGCTTTCACTGCATATTCGTAAAATATGTTGTTCATTTTAGAAGACAAGTTCAGATCAAAGATTTTGATAATTCACTGATTTAATTTTTTTAATGCTTTTGTGCACTACTTGCCAAAGTTAGAATACACTTCCTGGCTATACTATATTATTATGCCACACATTTTACAGCCTACACTACAGCTAAATAAATGTTTCAAGATGCGTTAAATTCCTATTGATTTCACTTCTTCAATGTTCAGCACTGAATTGACCATATTCAATTTTGGCCTGAAACTCTGAATTTGATTTTTGATAAAGTGATACTTTTAAATATTAAACCATGGATGGTGGCAAACATCCGTTTCATAATCATATTAAGAAAGTATGATTTGAAAATCACTTTTGTAGATCTTAGGCGTTAGGGTGATGTTATGCAAGGTTACTTAGACCCAAGTAGTTTTGGTTGTTGACATCAGGCAGCGTAATTTAAGTTTATACGGCTTAAACACGCCTAGATTTGTATTCCTTTTGGTTTACTTAGTTAGGCTTGCCAGAAGTTATCGACAACCAAAAATGATATAGGATGTAGGGTTCTAGAAGTCAATAGGTCTAGATCTAGTCTGGACTCTTGCCTAGAATTCTAGACAAGATCTAACGTAGATATTACCCCGCTGGCCCGAGACTCCCGAGTAAAGGCAAAAGCCTAAAAAGGTTCAAGTTAACTGATAGGTTGCAATTTATAGCGCCATATCTAGCTCAAGGTTCTTATTCATTATTTGTATTTAATTATACCAGTTAACTTCTCAACAGTCTATGCTTACTAGCAAGACGTCTGCCTGCGCCTAGCCATAGTTCTACCCAGCGGTTTTTATTCTTTTACACAAATGTGAATATATGGGGCTTACACTCGAGTAACCAAGTCATCGCCAAAGAAATAGAGTCTACAAACACTCACGGATCGTACCGATATTTACCTTGAAATTCAAGTTTTGGCTACAGCCGTATGTCATCTACCCATTCGCTCATAGTCGGTAGAAGTTGTTTAATTTTTTTTTTTTTTTAATTAGCTAGCGAAAAAAAAAAAATGTAGACTCTAGTTGTCACAAATCCAGATGCGTCGATCGCTGCCAGCGCCAGAGATAGCTAGCTGGCCGGCTGGCGCCGGGTGGTAAAAGCACTGGCTGCCGCTGGCACACTTGCCACGCACGCAGGGCGCTTGCCGACCCGGCCTGGATGGCCCCCAGTTATGGCGTCGCCATAAGAGGGCGCACTTCCATGAACAGTCACTTGAATCGGTCTATTGACCGATTCTGTGACGCGCTATGTGTATTTTTGGCATGGGCAGCGCCATTACTGCGGTGTATCATCCGACCCCCCCTCCTCTCTCCCCCACCCCTCTCACGCGCGCAGAATGAAAAACTGATCGATGCATGGTTGTTTTAGCCAATGGGCATCTCGTACTGAGTGCGCGAATGCTTGCTTAGTGCGCGAACCTTTGTTACAAGTGCGCGATAAACATGTTGCCCGGGGGGTGGGGGAGAGCAGGGGGGGTCGGCTGAGACACCGCAATTTGAGCTCATGGCTGCGCCCAGTGCCATAAAATGTCTGCTGCCCTCAACGAACCCGAATCGGTCAATACTAACAGTCAAAAAAAGCTGACACCACCTGAGCGCACGCGTTTACTCATACGGCTATTGTATGCGGTACGGCACGGTACACTTACGGCTGGCTGTACGGCGCGGCACGGCTGCGCCGGCACGGTACGGAAGCAAAATAAAAGAAGCGACACGACATCATCTCCAACATGGCTGCGTCCTGGCATCTCATTACAGCTGTCCTCCTACAGATTATATTCCTGTTTGATGATGGTATGTGGAATGGAGAGATGATTATGTTGCTGAAAGCCTGTATTTTACCTTCTGAACATAGTTTTGTCGTGTGATACTGCGATGCAAAAATACATTTCTGTAAGAGTGTTGTTTAGCCTATACACGTTGCGTTGACGGTGTATTGTCGTGTTATGTAGTGGTCCCATACCTAAGAAAGTATGCTGGGTATGCTCTTGATCCGCACCAGTCTTCTTGGATCTTGCTTGGCTTCGAAGGACTGAGCTGTAGACCTCCCAGACATCTCCTGTGGAGTTTTAACTGGATGTTGCATAGAGGATCCTTCAGAGAAAGGATGAGAAGGAAGGGTCCGTAAAAAGAGCATGTTTAAACTGATTTAGGAGGGTCCTTTTGTTTTAGGAAATAATGTAGATGGAGCCAAATCGCTGCCAAGTTTGAAGTTGTTCCATGCTTTCTATACAAATTAAATTTACACTAGGCCCTACAGTGCGTGGGGAAAAAAAAAAAGAAGTCACAGTGCGGTGGCAGTGCCTGTGTACTGGCTTCTGTTTTGTTGTACTGTATGTGTGTGGCCTGTGGACGTGTGTATCTGGGCATTTCCGTGAGTTGTGCGACATGACCACCAAAATTTTACCCGCATATTTCAGGACAACTGATAATCTTACTTTGTTAGCCATAGTTTGAAGTGTGTGAAACCAACTTTACCTCTAAGAAAAGTTCCCTTTTGTTCATTTTTATACCTTTTGAAGCCAGAAAGCATTTCTTGACCTAAAAATCCCTAAAAATGCATTTTTGTTGCTCTTTGTGATTATTTTTTATATTTGAGGCTCAAATCAAACTTTGTTTGGTTTTACAAATCAAAAATATATTAATCTAGCAGAAAATAAAGTGGAGACCTCGATATAAGATATGTACTTCGGACACCAGCGTGCTCTTACATAGCTCGAGAAGCTACTGTAACGTGAGTTACCGAAACATGAACTTTTTAACCTAGCAATTTTACTATGCCCAACTGAGACATGGTATTTTGGATTATCAAATAACTATGCAGCACACATCAAAGAAATATGATGGGACTTATAGTCTTTGCTTCAAATTCTCATAACAGAGGTCTTAAAATTGTAACGTGAGTTACCACAATGTAACGTGAGTTACCGACATGATTTTTCTTTAATACCAAAAAATGATATGAAGGTTGTGATTGTAAGTAACCAATGAGTACATGATTACTGAACTCTTGTATTAAGATTCTATTTCCAGTAGATTTTTATTCTCTTGGTCTCTCTCTATCACCAAACCAACTAGTCTACATGTACAATGTATTAATTACACATGTTCATCACATGTTAACTTCTCAAAGAAACTGTTCCATATTTACTATCTAATATTACAGTGCATGTATACTGATCTGTTACGAAAGTTGTTAAAAGACATTTCTTCTATAAAGCTGGATGGACCTTGTTCCAACAAATTATCAAAATTTTGTGATAACTATTAATAGCCTCCTGATTGGGATAATCACTGCATGATTACTCTTGAAAAGTTCTTGTTTTTGTACATATGTAATTCAAGTGATTACTATTTGACATTTCATAGTTTATACCTACCTGTATAGACCAAAGCCATTGTTTATGAGGCTGAAACATTTACATGTACATTGTATGAACAGAATTTTAAGATTGGAGCTCGCTTCCTGCTATTTTTTCTGAGATTTTTGAGAACTGAACATTGTGAATTTGAGACGCTTATGTGTTTTATACTATTCTACTCTGAGGTTTTAGCTATATTGTTGCAAAATCCTACAATGAAACTTTTCCATGTTTACTATAATTTACTTTACATGCTGATCTATTACCAAAAACTTGTTGAATGTGAACCTCATTATCAGACATTTTCTTTAAGGGACAGTCATGTACCTTAAAGCAAACTATCAACATTTTGTAATATTAATTGTTAGCCTCCTGATCACAAAATATTTACTATTCATGTTTTTCATTGGGATTTACTGCTTCAGTCTGCTTGATTACTCTAGAAAATACTGGTATATACTTTTTACGTGTATGTACAATCTAAATAATGGCTACTTGACATTTCATAGACCAAAGCCATTGTTTTTTAAGGCTAAAAAATTTATGAACATGTTTTATTAAACTGATCAATACTGGTAGCAGATAACTAAAATTTATCTGCAGTTTTTGTAATTCAAGTCTAATTTCTGTACCAGTTTCGTATAAGAATTTGTAAACAAATCAAACATACAAACAATTGAGTATTGAGTAATTCAAACAATTACCAAATAATTGAAATATAAATTGCATTGTTTAAAAGTTCAAAGATTTATTGAAATATTTCATTTCTGAACCTTTAAACTCGAGATCCACAGACTACATGTACAGGTCTCTAGTCTCTTGACTCAGTGTATTAAATGGAATAGTTTATGGATGACTTGTTTTATCCAGATAGCCTGAAATCCATTTAAATCTATTAAAATAAGATAAAAAATCAAATCAAATTCTCAATTAAATCCTCAATTTCTGATGCATTTGTTAACTGGAAAAGAGTGTAATTTAATGAAATAGACTCTGTTTCATATCATTTTGTTGAATACAATTTTTGTCTCAGTACAAATGAAAGCTTGGAAAACGACTCAATTAAAAATGAAATTTATCTTCAAGTTGGTATTCTAAATGTAAAGTTTCCTGCCTTTTGGTAATCTCATGGATAAAATGGGATTAATTACAGTGCACTCCCGTTACAACGAACACGGTTATAACGAAATTTCGTTATAACGAAGTAAATCTTCTGGTCCCAAAATTATCACCATTAAAGTCTATGGTACAAAATTCGCTTATAACGAACACGGTTATAGCGAAATTTCCGTTATAACGAAGTCTTTTCCGAGCACCACAGACAAAGAAAAACAAAAGAAATGTGCTCCGTTATAACGAAATGCGAATTGCTTTCGAAAATACTGTACGTAGCAGAACAAGCATTTACAGCGTCTCTGCATGGATGAACGCTTCACACCACTGTGTGTTTGCTCCTTGTGTCACACACAGTTTCTGAGGGGAACTTGCGTTTATTATTGTCATACAGTTATCCCATCACATTTCCACATAGCTTTGCAGTGTATGATGAGTATTCAGCAAACATAATATACGTGGTTCCTTGTTTTCGTTATATATTGTATTTGTTCGGTTATAACGAAATTTCGTTATAACGAAAGAAAACTGCCGGTCCCGAGCATTTCGTTATAACGGGAGTGCACTGTACTATCAGATCAATGTTCAAATCAATTTAGATTCTTTATTCATGGAGTTTGTTTGTGAAAAAAGTTGTCTTGGTAAGTTTTCTTTGGATTATTAAGACAAAAAATCGTCTTGTGATCATGTGGACAAACTGTAACGTGAGTTACCGTAACGTGAGTTACCGCTTCACATGACGATACCTGGAGAATGTAAGACAATTTGTCTTTGACACAATAGACTTTAAAGTCTCTCTGTTTCTTGTTTGAGGAAACTTTAAGACATGCCAAATTTTTGCATGTCTAAATTATGTAACGTGAGTTACCGACATTTGTAATATTTTTTCTCATAGTTCTCATAAGAGTCTGTGGATGTAATGTTGCTGTGAGGTAGGATGGAGGTGCATGATACTCATTCACATATAGTAACTCATATCACTAATTAGGTTTTAAGGATATTGATCTCAACAACCTAATTTTGAGTTCAAAATGTAACGTGAGTTACCGTGGAAATGCCCATCTACTTTTTTGTATCTATAACTGAAAAAGAAAAAATGTATTCAATTTGACTATTAAAGTAAGTGTAGAAACTCACTAATTGTGCTGTATATGCTAACATCATTATTATTACCATCATTAGAGCATTATTTAAAGCAAGTTGCCCATTTTTCGACTGCCCAATTGTGGAAGCAATTTAGCGAGCATGATTCGCGGTGATGTGAGCCAAGTCCTGGCCTGGGCTGAGACCAGACCATTCGAAGAGGTGCCGAGGAAGATGTGCTCACGTACACTTGTAGACCATCGCAGTAGCACCTGAGCTGAGCTAGCTACATAGCACATGGCTCCAGATTAGATAGTTTCACCACAATTTACTCCTCACGCTCTTAATCACATACGAGTATTATCTTGTTGTTAGCATTAAAAAGGGCCAAAAAGTGTCTAGAACACCAATTTCTAGTCGTCCACTGAACATTTACTTGTGTACAAGGGAGCAAGGCCAGGATTGCATTCTGTAATAAGTTCAATTTACACGTATTATCCTTATAGAGGAGTCTATACCAAGGCCACTGTTTTCATGATTGTTTGTGCACACATCAGTAATAATGGCAGAATTGTGACTTGATGTTATCTCATACTGTATATCATATCA
Organism: Diadema setosum; assembly: GCF_964275005.1. Taxonomy (NCBI): domain Eukaryota; kingdom Metazoa; phylum Echinodermata; class Echinoidea; order Diadematoida; family Diadematidae; genus Diadema; species Diadema setosum. The sequence goes on along the minus strand of NC_092692.1, from coordinate 15,100,291 downwards.
ATTTGCAGATACAGATGTGGTTTGTTGTGACCATTATATCATTACTATTTTTTAAAACCTGTGAAACCTTTATAATCTTCCATTCTTTATACTTTCTATTCTAAGTCTGATGTGTATGGAATTTCTACCATTCTGTTTGTGCAAACTTATTCCATTTATTTAAAGCTAATCTCAAGCATGATGTTGAATACAACAGCAGATACATCTGTGGTAATCTCTCACTCAGTCGTCACTTCTTGGTACATTACTAGATAGGCCTATTTACCAGTCCTTTGCGCATGCCTCATGTCACTGCTTTCATTCTAAAATAGCATGCTTGTTGAGCTTAATTCTCTTTTACAGTATACAGTTCAGGACATGGAAATTTGTTTGCAAACTTTTATTGCTCAAGATCCTGTGTAGTAGACATGTTGTGCGTACATACAAGTTGTATGCCATTTTGATGCATAAAGTTTGACTCTTTTACTCTCTGCAGGTGCAGTTTTCAGTGAAGAGATTCGTATGAGACTTGTTGAGGAGCCAATTAATCTTGGGTGAGATGAGTAGATTTGCTCTTTTCTAATGTTTTACCTCCATAGTGTTTGTCAAATTCTCATGTTTGCACTTTTTGAATGTGTTGATGTACAAGTAGAATGTTAAAGGGATTGTATAGTTTTGGTTGAGACCTAATGTCAAGTTTATAACATATTTTGGTGAGATAATGAGAAACCTCTTATGAAATATGAAAGAGCAAAATTCCAAGAAGGATTCGTTTATTTGATGAAAGTTGGTCATGAAAAGGCTGAGATATCAAAAAAAAAAAGCAATCCTAATAAAATTGACAGGCTATGACTTTTATTAGGATCTCTTTGTTTTACCTTGTTTTTGGATATCTCAGTCATTTCAAACTGATTTTCATCAAATAAACTTTTGATTCCCCTTAGAATATTGTGTGCTCTTGTACATTTCTTTGAGTGTTTTCTAAATAACTTGCAAAATGTTACAAGCTGAATCCTCACCTCAGCCAGTACTGTACAGTCCCTTTAAGATCCTTTTTGCTTCTTTTCAGTGTAGGAAAAGAATATTACAATTGTAGAGAGAATTCATGTACAGTATTGTTTGATACAAACCATAGAATATATTCATTATTGAATGCCAATGTAAATACGAACAAAGAAGAAATGTATGAAGCATGCTGTTGGTACACATTAAGATTTGAATATGTACATAATGAATAAGAATGATATTTGTTGTTACAGTGAAAGTTCTCCTTTGATGTTTGCTATTGTTTGCTAATACATTTATTGCTAACTTATGTCAAACCATTTTTAACATTATAGCACTTCACATTCTAAGTATTTACATTACATAAACTGGATTAAACCATTTTACTTGATTTTATTGTACTCTGGCAGAAATCAGCAGTGGAATGCTCCATCACAGCCAAGAGTTCTTGTCCCAAAAGTCCAAGCGTCCAATTTTTCAGGTGAGATGAATACATTTCCAGCACATATTTGTTCACCGTCATTGGTGGTTTGCAAAAAGTGGAATATTACAGTATGTATTATTCTTTTGTGGAAATGAAATGATGCCATGGAGTTAGAAGGTTTATTTTTATCAATGATGTCAATGATAATAAACCCATGATATTGCAAAATGACAGTGCGGAAATATAAACAACCTGTGTATAGTAACATACAGTACACGAACTGTTGTTTCAGATATCCTTATGAGCTTAGTATGATAGACCTCAACAGTCAGTATTACATGACCTTTGTATATCTGCCAACTATAAGTAAAATATAGTAATTAGTAGTAATTTCAGCATTTGACTACTGTTTTAGCATCATGAAATTCTGCATATTTTATTGGTATTATTATTTTATTTGTTTTTGTTTTTGGTCATTCTCATAGGATGGAATAGGTAGTAAATTGTACACAAGTATGTTGGCAGCTACGCTCCTCAACCTCTAGTCTGCTTCACATTCCACGCATACATCACAGTTGGGGGGCACAGTCTTTCTCATACATTGGACCTCATCTATGGAACAGTCTCCCACTCAACATCCGTCAGGAAACTTCGTACTCTCATTTCAAGACTCTAGTTAAATTATATTTGTTTAATTGTAGTTTTTGTTAATGTTAATGTAATATTGTATGGACTGGGTTTGGAGGGTTGTACACAGTATGTGTTGAAGTACGCAGGCTCTCATGCGCCGAGAGTATCATTAATGATAGATACGGCGCATTATTAATGTACTTTATTATTTATTATTATGCCTTTGAAAGTTCTACTATACCAGGTATTTCTTTTATATATTCCACTGCAGGTCCACCTCATTTACGGCGCCTACTTGGAAGGTGTTTTTCAAAAGTAGAATCAAAGTGAGTACACATCACCCTTCTATTCTTTTCTATGCATACATCCAAACACCAATTATGATGAACAATGAGATTGGAAAGACCTTGTCCATTTTAGGAGATCCAGCTAATTACAGTGTGCTGTAGAAAGAACATTTGCATTTAAGTCTGTCATAGTTATCTGCAACCTTGGAAGTATTTTATATTGTGTTATTTGTGTTATTCTTTGAGCTACACTGCACTGTGTTCAACTGCACTTAATACAACTCTTCATGTGTTTTATCTTGGATGTAAGACAAATTCCCAGAAGTTTTTGGTCTTCAACAGAATTGGAAATTATATTTGTTGGACCTATGCCAGTCTTATGAGTAAGAAATTGATTTACAGTGCACTCCCATTATAACGAACACGGTTATAACGAAATTCCGGTTACAATGAAATAAAAATTCAGGCTGCAACATTACCGGCTCTTTTTTAATTTTTTATTTGTTTGGTTATAATGAAATTTCGATATAACCAAAGAAAACTGCCGGTCCCGAGGACTTCGTTATAACGGGAGTCCACTGTATATAATCTTTTTTTTCTGTATTAATCTATGACTATGTGATAAAAAAGAAAAAAAGGAAGAAAAAAGGTTTTGTAGCTGGTATTGACACTTATACACACTTGTTTCTTACTGATGTCACATTCGTGTAATTCTCTTTGCTTACACAACAGTTACAAGTATGAGCTTTGTCCATTTCAAAATGTCACACAACATGAGCAGAGCTTAAGATGGAACCCATACAGTGGAATTCTAGGGTAAGAAAGTGCCTTGACATTGTTGTTTATGTGTGTAAATACTCTTTAATCTCTTGTGTAATATCTTTGTACTGTACAGTTAACTCATAATGACACACATGAAGTTTTGCTTTTATCTATGTTGTGTTATCAGATGCTATAAAAGACTTTCACATTGGAAGAGCCAAGTCCCACGATTCTTTAATCATAAATTCCCCTATTACTCATTCTAGGATGTACAAAGTCGCCATTTAGTGCGTTCAGCTGCAGTGCAGTACCAAAGACATGTGGAGCTTTGTAGTCACATTGCATTATTTCAAGCAAGCTAAATGTTAAATGTCATCAATGACAAAGTTCTCACAAGTAGGCTTTTCCCTGTGACTGCTCACCCCCTCCTAAAAAAAAAGAAGAAAATATGATTAAATAAGTAAATATACCAATTCTTGTCAGTAAAGTAAAGTCTAAAAGATGTAAATTATATATTGCACAGGGTAAATTGTCAAGTGATGTGATTGGGATTTTTGGGAGAAATAATGCTGCAGTTATATTACGAGCATATTTTTTTTTTTTTTTTCTGTCTGATTAGGGATCATGCTGCCCTCACATTTGATTTTTTGCAATGTTTTCAAGACCATTTTGAAATTTAAGAGGATGGGGGAGGGTAGATTAAAACATTTTGAAGATTTAATTCAGATTAAAAAGTATGAAGAGTTAATAGTGACCAGTAAGAATGATAAATGCAAATTGCAAACGTGTCTAACTTCATGGTGTTCGTCTTCTCTTGTTGCACTCGCAGAATATATGAAGAATGGGGTGTGGCTAACAACACATTCCAATCAATGATCTTCAGAAATGGAGACGAGTGTGGGCAGAAAAATAGACAAGTAACTGTGAGTATGAATCTCTGTTCTTACACTGCCCATAGAAGGGTACAGCTTTTCAGTCTCTTCACCTTATGCTAATCAAATAATTTCTGTCATTCAGTTTCAAATCTAATGAGAAAGTAAATATTCAAATAGCTAGGATAATCAAATATTTGTCTGAATTAAAACTTTAAAGAGAAAGGGTTTTTTTCTGTATGTTCATATAGTATTTTCTGTAGTCATGCTTGCAAATTTTGATGACCAATTTCAAATGTCTTGAAAACTTCACTCTTTAGAAAAAAAAAAGACCTATATATATACTCATGCTTGGGTTTTTTTCAGGTAAATTTCAATGTTCAGTCTTCAGAATATCGTTTGCTTGTGGCATTAGCTTGTTACCATGTATTTGCTAGATGTAGATAAATCATTTCATCATGATATTCATATGAAACATGTAATATGCGTCAGTGAAGCTGTCTATCCAGCTTGATCATTTGCGAAAAACTAAAGAGTGGGGCATCTGTGCTCATCATAATTATTTTTGCAATCACGGAATGGGCATGATATCGTAACCTTCCAGTGAATGAAATTCTTTTGTGATTATAAGACTCTTTCAGTCTTGTACCGCCTTTAAAGTGTTCAAACGTAGATGTATCATTTATATCCTCTCTTTCTCCACCCTCCCCGTGCCCTTCATACTTCCTTGAACTTTGACCCCCACAGGTACAGCTAAAGTGTGGTACTAAGCATGAAATAGCCAGTGTTGGAGAGCCTCATACGTGTGAATATCTGATGGTCTTCAAATCGCCGCTTGTTTGCCATAATCACTCATTATTAGGTAACCATGGCAACCATTGCCCCATTACATGAAACTGAAAAAAGATCACCAAGATATATTGTGTATTTTAGCTCGTAGTATGGCAAATCCCGACATGGCAATTATGCATGATTATTTCGTCCACATCACTGTAAATCATGATGCTATATATCCCTGTGGTGACGACACTTTGTATCTCAAAAATAATGCATTTTCGGGAGAGCCAAAGAACTTTTTCATTTTTGCAACATTTTTGCAAAGTAACATTAATCTGATGTCAAATAGGGTATAGACATTGTTTTGGATTACATTAGTAATTGTAACGTTTTAAAGCTCAAATCAAAATTGAGTTTGGAGGTTTTTCAATATATATGCCAATTGATATAAGAAATCTTGTCACCCCAGGGACGATTTTGTTGTGACACTATCGCTTCTTCATATTTTTGAAAACGTATGATCAGTTCAAATCTCCTCATCAGCTGCAGGTGACTGCGGTTATAATATAGTTGTCATTTTTAGATTGAAGGAATAAATATTATGAAGAGCAGTTGTACCAACGTGGCACCATAGAGAAAGTTTACTATATATTAGAATAATAGGAAAAACGAGAATCGACAAAGATTTACTGATTTTCTTCAGTGATGAAAGTATATAATTAAATTTCTAGTTAGCTTCTTTAAGGTACCAATGTTTTTATGCCTCCGCCACGAAGTGGTGCCGGAGGCATTATGTTTTTGGGTTGTCCGTCCGTCCGTCCGTCCGTCCGTCCGTCCTTCCGTCCTTCCGTCCTTCCGTCCTTCCGTCCGTCCGTAATGAATTTTGTGGACAAGGTAACTATAAAAACCTGTTGAGGTATCCTAATGAAACTTGGCATGTATGTGTATTAGGGGGTGAAGTTGTGCCTATCAACTTTTGGGTGCACATGCTCAAGGTCAAAGGTCAAAAGGTCAAGGTCAAATACATAAAATTTCACTATTTCCACCATATCTATTGAACGCCTGAAGATATTTTCTTAAAACTTAGTGTATACATGTATTACCCAATTAAGATTCTCTGGTGAAAGTTTGGGTCATGAGGTCAAAGGTCAAAGGTCAAAAGGTCAGGGTCAAATACATAAAATTTCACTATTTCCACCATATCTATTGAATGCCTGAAGATATTTTCTTAAAACTTAGTGTATACATGTATTACCCAATTAAGATTCTCTGGTGAAAGTTTGGGCCGTGAGGTCAAAGGTCAAAGGTCAAAAGGTCAAGTAAAAATATTAAAACTTTTTTTTTTCTCCATACCTTGGAAAATTGTTCAAGGTATCTTCATGGAACATAGTATAGACATATACTGAATGGAAGTGATTATCTAGAGAATGTAGGGTTCATGGGGTCAAAGGTCAGGGGTCAAAGGTCAAGTGCAACACTTCAAAATTTTACTATTTCCCTCCTATCATGCAATGCCAGCAGGGTTATTTTTTTTACACTTGGTGTATGCATACATGTGTAACCTCATAGAAATGCTCTGGAAAGTTTTTTTTTTCTTCTTTTTTTGCCTCAAAGGTCAAAAGGTCAAAGATCAAGTGAAAGTGCTGAACTAACTTTTTCCTCCATATCTCGGAAGTGGCTCAAGTTATCTTGAAACTTAGTACATATTATGCATGTTCTACCTGAAAGTGATTATCTTATGAATTTTAGGGTCAAGGGCCAGATGAAAATGGTAACAATTTACTATTCAATTCAGAAATTGCACTTTTTCTCCACACCTGTACCTTGAAAATTACTCAATGCCTAAATGTATGAATGGGTCAAAGTTAAAGTCCTTAAATCCCTAGATACATGCTCTCCTATTCATCCAATTAAACCTAGGTCAAGGAAGGTGAACATTCAACACATTTGTGACAAACTTGTCATTTCAATATTTTGCCAATTTTGTGAAAATGTAATCACACATTGTCCACATGTACTATCTAGACCTATTGGGAAAATCATGCATTATGGCGGAGGCATACCAGTCGCCAAAGCGACATTTCTAGTTTCGTTTGTTTTGTTCTTTGTTTTTCTCTCTGCCCTCGTATCAACCTTCTCTTTTATGACTTGTTATATCCATCACAGTGTATCCAGTACTGAGTGAAGAATTACAGGAAGAATGGAATGTTCTAGAATCAAGGTTATACAGAGAAGAGATCACAAAGAAGGTAATGATTGCTATTGTTTTTGATCAACCTGTGTGCCACAGCAGGGTTGCAATTCCAATGCTTACCTTCCTGGTTTTCAGAATGATTTGATTTACTGGCCAGCCAGAAGGACTACAATTAAAAATGTCTGGGTGACTCTTCATTGAATTTGGCTGAGTTGATTGAACTGGAGTCATGATAGCAGGCCTGCAAACTCATGCAATCAGTGCAAGACTCACATAATTCACCCAGTTATAACTGTCTCTCTTTGATAAACAAATTCTCATGCTAAACCCCAAAAGTAGGAAGTAAAAAAAGTCTCAAGAATCTTGTAATATTCGATGTGCCCAAGCTCAAAGATTTTAGATTTTCCTGAAGGCGCACCCACTCCATATATGTCCTGAAATCATGACTAAAGTATGTACCAGATTGCACCATTTAAAATATGAAATAGATTGTCAAAGTTCCCTACTGCAGAGCTGCCAAATCTGCCTGATTTGGCAGCTCTCCCTGAAAATATCAAAATCTGTTCATGTCTGAATAAGAAAATATTAAAATCTCCCTGATTTGGAAATTATTTTCGCTCACTGAAATGCATGTTACACACAGATATCTCCCTGATTGCTGGGTGGAATCTCCCTGATTTGGATGTGGGAATGTTGGCAGACCTGCTACGGTAGTAGGGGAGACGCCCCCTTCCACACCACCATCCCCCCTTGGTCGCATCACTCTGCTCCCTTGCAGTGTCTCACTCAAGAATCTCACTCAAATCTGACATGCTTGATCAATTTAACCTCTTCCCTAACACCCCATACCTCTTTCGCTCATGAAGGGCTATGACAAGATGCTACACAAGATCCTGGAGTCAGCCGGCCTAGTGAGGGACCCGAAGGTCAAGCCGATTCCAATCAAGCAGGAGACTGACCGCAGTGTGGATGACTTCACCTCGCTGGACATGTGCAAAGAGGTGACCCACAATCATTTTGCAGTAGTGGGGAGAGGGAGTCAGTAGGCATCACACACAAAGATGTGTTGAAAGTCTAGGAAACTACACTCAGCCAGCCAAGCTTGAGAATCATGAAAATGACAAGATGGAATGAATGGAATGAATGATCCCAAAATAAAGTATTAAAAAAAAATCTTACCTGAGTGACCCAAGTTTGTTTGTTTGTTTGTTCTTTTTTCTTCTTAGTCAGTCTGTAAAATTGATGCAAAGACAATGCAAGCTCATATGGTTGTATTATTCTACAGCACTCTTTATTGTATTGTGCTTCAAAATGAACTCAATCTGTGGTGATTAGTAATCTGGTTCCTACCATGCAACTGTCTGGTACTGTAAAGGTTAAAGGTTATTGTTGTAGACTATCAGTGACCCTGAAATATCTCATGCACTGAAGGGTTTTAGAATCCATTCTTTGTATTGCTTCTATGCTAAGGCTCGTTTTGTTTTGTTTTTTTTCTTTATATGTTTTATTGATTTCAACTATTGGCATACAAACATAAATCATTTCTAATTATGGTATACAAAGAACACAAAAAGAAACTTCAAATTCATTTATTCATACATCTATTGCCACAATCTGAAAAAAATGAACATGACATACAGATTGCGTGGAAGATATGGATTTAAATGACATTTGATCAATATTACTGTGAATGATGAGAAATTATTGAAATTTTGGGGCCAATAAAAATCTGCAGTGCGGTGAAACATCTTGATAAATGTGGGGAAATCAAGGGGTGTTTAAAGGACAAGTTCACCTTCATAGACATGTGGGTTGAGAGTGAATGCAGCAATATTAGTAGAACACATCAGTGAGAGTTTGAGGAAAATCGGACAATCCATTCAAAAGTTATGAATTTTTGAAGTTTCTGCTCACGCAAGGCTGGATGAGAAGACTACTATAGCTTTTGATGTCACATGTGTACAACGATATAAAGAAAGAGTAAAGAAAATTCAACATATTTTCACTTTTCTCACATAACAAAAGAAGACTTGACTTCTCTCTTTCAGAAGTCAGGGGAAATAATATTACCCTTAACATATGTCAGTAACGAGTTTAAGAAATGTGCACTTTATTCAAAAAGTAAAGTTTTGTGAAATTCTCTTTTTATTTTCTTTATATCGTAGTACGCATATCACATCATACACTGTAGTAGTCTTCTCATCCTGCAGTGACTGCGCAGATACTTTAAAAATTCGTAACTTTCGAACGGATCGTTCGATTTTCCCCAAACTTTCACTGATGTGTTCTACTAATATTGTTGCATTCACTCAATCCACATGTATATGAAGGTGGACTTGTCCTTTAAGAAGGGGTAAGTTTCTTGTCCCCAATTACCAATGCCATATTGATTGATATCCATGAAGAAATCTTGAAAATGTGCAAACTTTATGGAAACTTATTTACTCTTGTCAAATTGCGAAAGAGTACCAACCTACTTACGGATTATTGAATTCACTAATCATTTGATTTTGTCATCATTTTCAGGAATACACTAAACTCAAATCAGAAGTGGAGAGGTTAAAATCTGAGCTGGAGTCTAGGCGCAATGAACCAGGTATGTCCTGATGGAAAAATACCCTAATTCTCTCACCATCTCTCTTGCTCTCCTCTCTCTATCTCTCACTCACACGATTTTAGAATGGTACCTTAGACAACTTCTTAGCCCGCTGAACTCTACTATATGGAATGGGCGTATATGCGCAGGACACGCTAAGAGTGGCTGAAAGGCTATTGTGAGCTCAGCTCGCACCACTGATAAATGGTACACATTTATGAAGCCATCGCAGCCTTTTTGAGACTGAAATTCCCAACACAGTGATTCCCCTTTCAAAAGTTCACTGCGTCTGCTTATATACTCTGGTCTACACCATAACAGAAGTGAGCGGGGCCAGCGCACTGGCTTCTTGGTATGGGAGTCTCAAAATGCTGGACGGCATCTTTCAGTGCACTGCACACGTACGCCCGCTCCACTAGTAGAGTTCAGTGCTTTAGCCCCACCCTTATAGCTGCCAACTAGTTGTCTTTGTGATAGTTTTTTGTGTGTTTCTCAATAGAAATATGAACATTGTGATGTGTGTGTGTGCTTTTTAATGACTTTTTTAATCATTAGAAATAAGCCATTGATTTTTGCCTCTCATTAGAAAGAAAGAAGTTAATATGAAGTGCATTTGTAAGGATTTCTTTTTTCCAACTATTATTCATGTGCATTGTGTGTAATATTTCCATTTTGAAATCAAAATGATGTCATTTTTCCCACCAGTTATTCTTTTTTTCTTCTTTTCTTTTTTTTTCTGTGCATATGTACACAATTTGAGTGGTAGAGGTTGCCAGCCCTTTCACCAGTATGCATTTTAAGCAGGATTTGTGTCCAGTGTGACATTATTCGTGTGAATAGTTTATTCATACATGATTATATCTAATATGAATAGAAAAGCTATTTCAAATTGCATTCATAATTTGGAAAGATACTGACAACCACTGCATTCGGGAGCTTGAAAGATGGTACATTTGAGGTGTACTTTGTTTTGGTAAAACAACAATTAGTAGCACACTTTGCGGTGTGTTCTCATCACTTTTCCAAGATTTATGGTTTAAACATATTTTTGGATATTGCTTTCTCAAGATATTTTGATTGCCTGTGTATTTACTGACAGTGACCTTTAAATATCGCAAAGTCTCGGCAAAGTTTGCTCATTTGTCCACACTGGCAGCTAAACTTCGTGATCTTTTCAGTTCTCAAAGTTTTGGTCACGGGTGTGTGTGCGCATAGAAAATAACTGTTTGGTAGACACATAGTGCAAATACTTTAATGATATGTTTGCACTATACCAGTATAAATGGAGAATTAAGTGCGTCTATAAACCTTGTTTTAATGGTGTTCATTTAACGACACGTCCTTCAAATTCAGCACTAATCACAAACCTTATGTAGACTCTTAACTGTTGTCTTTGTACCTTCATTTAGTATGTAGCATGGGATTATGCATCTGTGAATGTTCATCAAATGTTTAAAAAAAAAAAAAAAAAAGAAGTAGCAAAATTATTCAGTTCAAAATTGAAAGCAAATCGATATTCCTTTACTGGTACAGATTTTTCTACTAATCATAAACATATCTCTGAATTACTAGTTACCATATATATGATAACACTGTGATGGCCAGCAATTCTTCTTGCCCTTGAATGTGTGATTACTGCATGCTTGACTCTAATGTCCCATTTTCCATTGTCCAGTTGTGCTTCTTATGATTCTAAGCTTTGATCTAAACTCTCTGACATACTAGCTCTGTTTATTTCCTTGGAAATTGAGCATATGAATCTGCAAAAGGGCACAAAACAAAAACTTTTGATAGAAGCCTTGATTGTTTAAAGATGATAAAAAGTTTTGGTACCTCAAAAGTTTCCCTGAATTTCCTTGTCTTAGTTTGTGTTTCAGGATAAAGTACCTGTCATATAACTAACACTGTGAGACTTATTCGCCCCAAAGTGCTCTCATGTCTTAGTAATCATGCAATTAACTGCGACCAGCAGCCCCATACGCATAGCAACCAGCAGCCCCATACGCATAGTGTAATGGGGCTTCGCATTGTAGCATTCAGGATCATGACAGATTTAGTATCGCGGGTAAATATCAACTTATAATCCAAAAATTTCTTCAATTTGAAGACTTACCAATTAAGTTGAAGTATTGAAAACAGGCTTCGGGCAACGTTTGGTTCTGCCAATAGTCCCTTTCTGTTCGAATTGATGACTGAATGTGACTCGGTCGAGAGCTACATACACTGAATACTACAGCCAGTGCATGCAAACACATCACAAGCGCACAAATTTCAAATCCATGAACGGATAAGATGTTTGTGTGCGCATGCGCTGGCCGTGGTATTCAGTGTATGTAGCTCTCCCAAGGTCCTCTCGACCGAGTCACATTCAGTCATCAATTCGAACAGAAAGGGACTATTGGCAGAACCAAACGTTGTCCGAAGCCTGTTTTCAATACTTCAACTTAATTAGTAAGTCTCCAAATTGAAGAAATTTTTAGATTTTAAGTTGACATTTACCCGCGATACTAAATCTGTCATGATCCTGAATGCTACAATGCGAAGCCCCATTACGCTATGCGTATGGGGCTGCACGCTGCTGGTCGCAGTCAGTGGTTTCGTACAATACTACCTCGCCGCCGTACGGGGGCGGCTGTGGTACGAAACCATTATTGCATGATTACTAAGACATGAGAGCACTTTGGGGCGAGTAAGTCTCACAGACAACGTACTTTAACCTGAAACACAAACTAAGACAAGGAAATTCAGGGAAACTTTTGAGGTACCAAAACTTTTTATTATCTTTAAATCTGATTACCCTTTTTCAAATAAATTTGGGCTATGTGAATCATTAAAGAAGACAGTGTAAGGGCTAGGTAGAACAGATTCTTTGTATATTGTGTCATCAGTACACTAGCATAATATGTCTGTTATGTAAGGTTCGTATCCGATATTCATGTTCGCATATCATTTAAGTTTCTGTAAAATTGAAGCCTAGACATGTACATTGTTTATTTGTCGATATCACATGCTGCATTGTTTTTTTTCATAGTGATATTGTCCTCTTTACAAAATTGCGAGAATCTCCATTTAAGAGTCTCTAGTTGTGGGTTGTACACCGCAAGCAATATTCCAAACACAGCAGATGGGACGCATCTGAAATTCATTTCTATGCAATCGAGGAATGTAAATTTGGGGTGTTTTGTTGTCAGTTTTAAGTTACAGCTAAATCTACATGTAAAGCCCTGTATTTTGTTTGCATGGTGATATATGTGATGGAGAGAGGTTTTTAGTAACACCATGTGCAACAACAACAGCAAGTTACTCCCCCCCCCCCCCCTTGAGAACACTTTTCAATCCCTAAGAGATATTTGTACGCAGTTTATCTGAAAATAGCATATTTCACAAGGATGAAGATAATGTTACACTGTGACACATAAGACTATGCTGTTATGCTGAATGTCAGTAATACATGAAACCGTAAGATCTTTTGGCATCTTTTCATTGTGTTGGAAAATGAAATATACACTGCCATATCTCTTAGTTGTAGACGGGTAAGACTGTAGACAAGTTATCATCTGAATAAAGTATATCTTTCCTTGGCTCGATTTTACAAATGTCTTCAGACTTTTAGTGCCTGGTTTTACAAGTAAATATATGGAACTCTATGAATACCATTGTGTCAACAAGATTGTTCTGCAATGTTGTAATTTCATTTTTATATTTGTATTGTGTGAGATTGTGAATGGGAAGTACTCTTAGCTGTTTTCAGCTTTAGCTGGGCAGTCCTATAAGTTGTTTTACAACTTAAACTATATCACAAGTTTGACTGGTTTGCAATCACATCTAGACATTCACAAGTGGGATAGTGAATACTTGGCTTTGCTTCATTAGCTATGCATTTCACTGCTGAACTGTCATACCGTCAAAAGACTGGTTGTATACGTTGTGTCGACACTCTGTCTAGTTGAACGGATATCTCTCACAATCACTTCGACTCTCTCTCTCTCTCCCTCTCTCTCTCTTTCTGTGTTCATGTTTATGTCCTCTGATCTCACTCTCTCTCTGTCTCTTAGATTTTTAGTCATAAAATTCACTGTTGAGAAGTCTTTTTCTGTGCCGTCACACAAGGTATACCATTTCTCTCACGTATGTAGATCTCTGAAAAGTTGCTGTGCGTGTCATCCCCCCTGCAAAATAAGATGTGTAAGGCGCTGTAAATGACTGCAACTGTTGCATCGTGGGTAGCATGGCTGTTTCTTAGCTTCAAGACTGAATGATTTCTTTCCCTGAAGCAACTTATCATAAGTTTCTGCTGTATACGTTCAAAAATTCGAGCTCGATTAATCAAGACGTTATAAATCAAGACTTTGACGATGTGATGTTGTTTGATGATCAATCTTGAGACAAAGTCTTATTTCAGGATTTTCTTCAGAATTGCCCTTTTGTTACCAGGGAAGAAAATGGTTCAGTTTTAAAGCAAGGTCTACCTCCTGCCCATGATCCTATCACGTCTCAGCAAACCAAAACTTTTGCACACTCACTGACATTTGCCATCTCTACTCCCTCAGACATAATTTGGCATAGAATTCAGTTAAGAGCAGTCGTGCATGAAAAATGCATGTGGTTGAGTTTTCATAATTTTGGAACCATTTTCTTTTGAAAGCGATGTAAGTATGTCACCTCTGTAAACTCATTTCCCATCTACTCCTCTTTCTCCTCCTCCTCCCTCAAGGAAACGAAAGCAAAAGAAAGAAAATATCATATGGAAATTACATTTCTAGTGTCCTTTTACACATGAGTGTAGTGAATGCCAAAATACATTGCATAACAGACACTAAGAACGAGTGAATTCAAACAGTTACAATTCATTCCTTGCAGGAAAAAAAAAATGCCAGTGAAAAATAGTCCTTTCTCTTGGATAAGAGATGGCATAGATCCTTGAAATTATTTACTTCTGTAGAAAGGAGACATGGAACTAGAAGTGATTTTCTGCTGGGCATGTTGTCATGTGGGACACAGCTAATGTTAAATCAAAAGAGCATCATTAATTCTCCAGTATCATTTGTTTAACTACATAACAAACTGACTCTTATAACGGCAGCAGTGTGCTATGTACACTGCTCAAAATTCCTTATCCTCCATCTGCACGGGTAATATTTCTGTTCTGTCAATGCATGCTGATCTATAAAATTTCCCTAAAGTTGCATTTCCTACCAGTGATTTCCTTTGTCGTGAATAAATTTGATGATGCCTCTTTTCTTTCTGTTCTTTTAATGTAATGTGAATGCTACTACAATAATACTGTTGTGTATACAAATTAAAAGACTAGATTTAAATGCTCCTATTCAGTTGCATTCAGTAGTGCCTATACATGTACTGTATGTGAAGAATTATAGAACCTTGTGCCTTTATGTCTGTTTTCGTTCATATGTTACTGTATTCGAGGTCTTTTATAACGATCACCATTGTACCCACTTGAGATATTTGAAGACGTAGCAACCATTGCGATGGTTGCGATGTAACCAGCATGATGTAGCATTGCAGGTGAAAACTAAAAGCAAACTTTAATACTGATCAAGGGTATGCAAGATGTGCAAAGGTCAAAGAATGTGCTCAAAATGTTCGGATCAAATATGGGGAAAAGTGGTCTTCATTTGACAACAAACTACACTTTTCTCCACATAGCATAGGATAGGAGATTATCAGTGAGCAATGTATTTAGGATTATGATGTGACATTTGCATTTGAATATCTGTTTGCATTTTTAATAGGAAGATATATGTCTGTATTTTAAACTCCTCAAAGAAATCCAAATAAATTCTTATAATATTTGGATTTTTCAATACAGAGCACAGTTATAGACCTTATAGTACCTGGTACTAAAAATGATTATCTACTTTACTGTCAATCCACTTGTGAATCTCAGTCGATTTGAAATCAATGATGAAGAAATTTGACAAAGCATGGTTAAATTGGGGGGGGGGGGTTAATAGGCATTGTGCAGCTATTGCATGTCCTGGTTTCTTAGTTGCTGCTATACTGATGACAATTTGCTGTGTACATATGAAATATCGCATAAATTGGCAGGGATTACTAAAGCAAACAGAAAAAACAGTAAAAATTCTGTTTTACCTGCCTGAGTTGTCAAAGTTTAGGAGCAAATCTATGATCAGACAGCATTTGAATTCATCAGCAAGACAGGGTTTGAGACATCTGCCATGTTTTAAAGCTGATCCCTCACAAGAGATGAAGATTGGGATAGTTTCTGGTGTCTGTACAGTACAGTGTACCACATTTTAACCACTTGCATGCCACAGAGACTACTTGCATGCCTCGCATAAGTATCAAAACCTGCTTTTGTCTCAGTCATGTTTGTTATACGTATTTTACTTGTTTTTGTCATTGTCTTCCTGTTATGCTAATAGAAAGGATATTCCACACTTCTTAACTACCCTTATTTCACAAAGTGCCCCTGCATCAAACTCACCTACATGTACATGTACTAAGGCATGGTTGCATGAGGAGGAAAATGCATGTACACATATGTGTTTTTATAATGCAATATACATGTACATTGTATGTAGACTTTTACACATGAATGGGCAGCATGAGCATATTAATCACTATTCACATGGCATGTTGGATCATCTTATTCTGTCAAGAGAAACATCTGTATATATCTCTCTGTTTTAATTACTCATGTATATATGTTTACTTTTTTGTTTTGGTATGATAATGTAATTCTGTATTATTTTCTGTGCTGTGGATTCTTTGGAATGCCTACATTGTACTTTGTAGTGCATTACCAGGTTATGACTCTCTTATCTATAATTATGTTGCAGTGAAATAGACAGTGATTGTTCATTTCAAGAATAGATGAAATACTCTGTTAGAATGAATCTTGAATAATGAGTCTGACATTAGCACTTTGTAATTTAAAGGAATCCATGCGGATTGATAATGAAATATCAAGGCATGTCATTTATCACTCAGTATCACTCTCTGTTTTAATGATAATGTAAACTAATTTTCTTTTTTTTTATCAGACTTACTACAATTATCATTCCAAACATAGTATTCCCTGTAAATGATGATGTGAATCATTTGTATGTATGATAGTCTGCATGCCAAACTCCTCCAGTAAATGCATCTTATATCCTTGCTTTATTCTCATTCCTACAGTCAACGGCA
Source organism: Diadema setosum (assembly GCF_964275005.1). Classification (NCBI taxonomy): domain Eukaryota; kingdom Metazoa; phylum Echinodermata; class Echinoidea; order Diadematoida; family Diadematidae; genus Diadema; species Diadema setosum. The sequence goes on along the minus strand of NC_092692.1, from coordinate 15,083,592 downwards.
TGTCTATGAACTTCCACCACGATTACGAAGCTTATGACGACATGTAGCACCAACTGATGGTCATGTGACGCAACTTCGGCAACTGCAACTTCTACCTGTCTCTAGCACAACTGAAGCCGAGAAAATAAAAATTGTTACATGTTGCATTCTTTCACCTTAAAAAAAAAAAGACGAAGCTCTTTGTGTTTAAATGTTTTTAACCCATTGAGGACGAGTCCCGAGTATACCTGGGCAAATGTCTATGGGAAATGCGTTTTGTAGCAAAAGCAGTCCGTCCTCAACGGGTTAAGCAAATCTGTGTTGAGACAGCATCAGCAAGACACAGTGTAGGACATCTGCCATGTTTTGAAGCTGATACACCAGAAATGGAGACTGGAATAGCTTTGGTGTCTGTACCATGTTTGAACCATTTGGATCCCAGCATGTTAATCCTTCCCATACGGTGCATTTGAGACGATGGGTTCTCCTGTGCCAAGCGGTAAATGGGACCTGCCCGGGAGCTTGGTTTAATGATAGCAAGGACTTATGAAGCGTTAATGGCAATCCTAGATTTTGGGTGCACCTGTGAGAGGGTGTGTGATGCTACGATTGTGGAGTCATTATGCACTGTAAACGCCATATATTTAGTGAGTCTAATTATTTCGTGAATCAGGACTTCCCGACGATTTCGCAGTTAGTTAAATTAGCGATCATGGAGTTCAGTACTGAATGGAGAAATGTATGCGTGCATGTCAGGATCAGAGTCAAGGAATATTTTTGTGTGTCTGTAAATTCGCAAAGAGCACCCGACTTGTGAAATTCGTGAAAATAAAAACCTCGCGAGATATTTGGCGTATACAGTAGATGTTTGCTTCAAAGCTGGGCCAATGCAAACTCCATGACGAGGCCAGTGGCAGGATTGGTTGACTTCATGTGGTAAATCTAGCGATTTGCTTGGCTGTGTGCACAAACATTGTGAAACGTGTGATATATTGGGATTATGTGTCATCTATTGCAAGGTATGGTAGCGGTGTTGTTGTGCGTAGAGTCATACTCAAAGCTTATTTATTCATTACTAGATGGTTAGATTTGTGAACCATCGTTTTAAGCTAGTCAGACAGATTTTTTAGTTGGAGTATCATCAATTCTCTGTAGCCACTGAAAAACAGGATACTACTTTGATTTGTTGAGATATTTATCGGGTAAATTTTTTAGCTGGAATATCATCAATTCTCTGTAGCCATTGAAAAACAGGATACTACTTTGATATGTTGAGATATTTTCTTCATGATAGGATGTGCGATAATTTTGCAAGTGCTTGAACATTTTGAAATGATTTCTGAAATCAGCAGAAACAAAAGACTGTGTGCCATTCATTATTTTGTTATATTTCTCATTATTTATTTTGAACATCAGCCGCAATTCAGCAAAATATTTTCGGTGAATTGTATCACTGAGACTTTTTTAAGCGTATTCAGGGAGTATTGTGGGATATGATTCATTTGAATTTCATTACCCTGCTAGAATATTGGAGAAGTTAAGTGTTTTATAGTGTATATTTGTGTTCTTCGCAGCATGATATGAAATGTGTTGCCTCTCGTCAGCATTCTGCTTGCAGTAGTATAGCTACTAGATTCTGTGTCCCCTCCCCCACCCCCTCATATTTTAAAACTTTTTAATTTTGATTGTTGAAGCCCAACAACTAAAATCGTGTTGTTGAGGAACTAACTGGAATCCCTACAATTATTTATATGCGTTTCTAGTTCTTTGAAGACTTAGAACTGAAATCCTGTGGCCGACAAATTAACTGGGATCAAAGCAGACACAGTTTCAAATGTACACTCTTATGGTTTTGGTCAAACTTGCTCAGATGAAATCCACTACGACTTTTTGAAGGAAGTGTTATTGTCCCATGTACATGAGCAACCTTTACCCTGTGAAATGCCATGCTCACAACTGGTGTTTGAACTTTCATAATGTTTCTGTAAATGTGTTGTCAATGAGTTCAAGGCAATGAAATAACATTCTGCAACTGGAAGAGGTGTTTAGAAAGAAAATTATAGAGAAACAGAATTAATCATTCAAATACATCAACTTCACTGTGCGGTCCAGACAACAATAAGCAAGATGTTAGTACAAAGTGGTTTAGTTTTGGTGGTTGTGTTTATACTGTTGTTTTTAGGGAATCAAATTTCCATGTTTTTAGATATTCATGATCATAATTATTTAGGCAGAGCTTAATTGTGTTCTGGTAGGTATCTTAGAGAGTGGAAGTTTGCAGAGCAAAGTGCTATTGTGGGCTAGGAGTGTTCTTCTTCGGCCTGACTTTCTTCATGGGTGATATTTGGATGAGAAGACAATTCAGCTACGTGCATTTTAAGCTGTACATTGAAAGCATTTTCTTACTTTTGCAATATGAGACTAAGAATTTAAATGAAATGAAATTGCCAAAACAATGTCGTAAAAGTCAGAATACAAAGTAAATACAGCTCTTGATAAGGTCTTCAATTTGTGGCATTTTCTGTATCAAATTGATTATTACGAGTCATAATGCTGTAACCCTCATGAGATACAGTAGAAGCATTCGTTACAACCTATATGTAATACATTGTATGTTTTGTTGCATGGAGTGCTCGGTATGTCTTTCTGTCTGTGTGTCGCTGCCCAGAGTGCATGTACTCTTGATGTGTGAAGAGAGATTAATTGCTGCACACCACCTGCGCATTTACTTGTACACTATAGCATGCCGTATGGAGATCGATGCACAAATAGCTGTAATTATGATGGTAATGGGCTAGGTGAAGTCATATTTGTGTAGCGTCTCTCCACCGCCTCGGGTGCTCAAAGCACCTTGCAGTTATTATATCATCACCCTGCCAGGTTTCAGGAATGGCAACCACACCTGCAGCACTCCCCCTGTGCTCCACTCCATAGAGAATATCCCGTGGCATACTGCTGATTAATGACACCCTTCACTTGCTATCGCATCCAAACCTAGTAACATCCAGCTGTCTACCATATTCCCATTTTAATATACAGGGCCCTGTTCTACTCAAGATTTGATATCAAGAATATCAAGACATAAGTTAGAAAATTAAATGTAAATTTCTGAATACTCGACCTAGATTGGCTGATAAATCTGTAACTTGAGTGACTCATGTTTGGTTTTTTTGACTTGCGTTTGATTGCATCTTTTTATGCATAAGGCAGGGCTCGACACTAACGGTGGCACGGTGTGAAAAAAAAAAAAAAAATGAAAGTCGGGCCACCAAATTCCAAAAAAGGGCACATTTTTTTTGAAAAGTATGTCAATGAATTCGTAACTTTTTGCGCCGGAAATTAGCAGTTAAATTTGTTTAAAGGATGGATGAAAAGGACTGAATGAGTGCCTGAGAGTGAGTGTTGCAAGTTTGTTGAAGTTTATGTATGAGTAGATATGTCCAACTGCTAATTCTTACTATCATAAAACTTAAATATTTGACTCATTTAAAAAAAAAAAGGACTTTTAATGTTTTTTATTGGGTTTTTTTTTTTCGGAACACCAAGTTTTTTCTCTCAGGCCCCCAAACAAAAAACATGAGGGCCCTGGTATGAATTATAGGACATGTAGTCGCAAACTTGAAAGTAAGTGTGCACAACTTTGTAATACATTGTAGTTAAAACAGATGTTTCTGCTTCGGAATGTTCTTCACATAAGAGAGCATGAAACGGGTATTGTATTTCTTTCGTCACTTCAATGATTTCTTTTTTAAATTTGCAATGTGCATTTATAGAATGGTTCATCGCATCAATCAGTTGTCTTCTCACAGTTGATCACATACATGTATCTTAAATCAAATCAAGTTTTATCTCGTTGGTGTCTTTAATTTTGAGAACATTGTCCCAACTGGCATTGCGCATGTAACTTAATCAGAAATGAGCCATTAAAATTTCTTGATATGACCAGTTCTTCAGCTCATATTATGTGTATGTAAATTGTACCTGCATTCTTCTTTCTTCACACCCTGTTTCTAGGACGTATGTATACTAAATTGCTGTTTCAACTTATATTAATTTCTTTCACACTGTTTGTATGTATGTGTGTGTGTGTGTGTGTGTGTGTGTGTGCAAAGGTTTGTGATTCTATGCTTGTGAAGTATTTCCGTGGCAAGAATACTTTAGCTGCCTGTCTTGAAACCAAAATAGGTAGGACTGGTCAATTCGACTGCTTCTGAAAACCTTTCGTGTTTCAATTTTGTGGAAAAAAAAACAACCCTTATTATTACCTGTGGATTCAGTGAATGTAGCAGTACATTAGTAAAGGCTGAGGAATATGTCAAGACTGCACTATATTATTTGATAAAATGTTATGAATTTGTAAAGTTTTTGTGTAATCCTAGTGCCGTCACCACTGCATATTAATGAAGGCAAAGGAAAGACAATTCAAGATGTCACAGGGTAAGGCAAGTATATGATGAAAATTGACAAAGAAAATTTCACAAATGACATCTTTTTTTTAAGTACACATTCCTTCGACCTTCTATTGACATTGTGTTAGAGGTATAGTATTCTTCCCGCATCTTTCTGAAGAGACAAGTCAAGTGCTGTTTCCATCGGCAGCCGAGCCTCATTTGCATAAAGTAAACAACATGTACTCGCGTAGTTGAGAAAAAGTAAACAACTTCTCAAGCTAATAACAATTTCAGGAAACCTATTTTCGGATTAAAATTGAGTTAGTTTGAATTTGAAAACATGTCCGAATATGCACATATAACATATTGAAGGATTTGACAATGATAAAATGTGAAATTTTAGCGAAAACCTGGCGAGCAAAATTACCAAAAATATGCCTCGAAAATCATCCTAAAATTCACGAAGTGTGATTGCGGAACAAAAGCGCCATTCAAACAAAGTACACCGAAATTTATTTATCTGCTTGCATTTTAAATTTCATACCATAATATTCCCGGCCATGGTTGTGTCGGAAAAAAACAGAAGGTGATGTCAAAAATGACACGAACGCAAAGCGTACAGGTCGGTCCCATGTATAATCAATCGCGTCACTGTGGCGTTGCATGTCACAGCACACACAACGCATTGCTGCATGCAGCGTGCGCGGCAGCAGCTCAGCAATCACCGCCGTGCGACACTCAGCAAAATTGACTGCGTCACATGCAAACCAACAATGAGCACGAAATCCTGAATCTCACGTACCACGCATGCCCAATATTACGGGAAAAGAAATGACGTCATTTTCAATTGTTTCGCCGACTACAATTTTCTATTCCAAACCCTGTAGAAACAAGTTGATTTCTCAAAAAGTACAGGTGGTACAAAGCGAAAACTTTCACCATATATGGATTGAGGCCTGATGAACTTATGTTGCCAGTTTCGGACACATTGGAGCCCGGCCATAGTCCAGTCGGAAAAAAACAGAGAGCATGTTTTGCGAGAGGTGATTTTCAAAACGCTTTAATATCTCAAGTTCTAGTGCAGCAAATTTCATAATTTTTTCATCAAAAGGAAGGTTTTTAAAAACTTAGATAGTGTGGGAAGTTTGAGTTTACTAGCGGCACGCATAGCGGCACAAGGAGAAGGTAAAGATTTGACTTTTTCATGCACACAGTTTCGGGCAGCCGTGGATGCCCGTTGGAAATTCAAATAGAACGGGGCGATAATGAGATGCAAATTGGGGTGCTCCACCGCGCCTGAGTAAGGATATACAATTCAAATCCGTAGGTGTAAGTTTAACGTTTTGCGAGATAATAATTATTCAGAAACCACTCTATGAGATGTCAAAGAGCATGCGATTCTAAGGGGTATCAAAAGTTTATTTGATGAAAATGGGTTTTGAAATGGCTGAGATATCCAAAAACAAGGTGAAACAAAGAGATCTTAATAAAAGGCGTGGCCTGTCGCCTTTTATTATTATTATCACTTTTTTTTTTGATATCTCAGCCATTTGAAAACCAATTTTCATCAAATAAACGTTTAATCCTTCTTAAAATTACATGCTCTTTCATATTTCATAAGAGGTTTCTCATTATCTCACTTAGGAATGTTCAAAACATGAACCTCCACCTCAACCAGTACTGTACAGTCCCTTTAAGTTTACCAATCCAGGTTTTTGGTTTTTTAAAAAAAAAAATGTGGTGGTACCTATCCAATAGGAATGCTGGCCTATGAGATGCGTCCATATTGGAGGGTCGAACAAGTCTTTCCTTCGAACATGACTATTAAAGTTCGGGCCAATTTATTGAGGCGTGTTTCTATTTGTGCCAGTGTATACATGTGCGTGTGTGATGATTGCGCATGTGTCTTTATATACATGTAATACATGTACAATACGTGTTTATGAAAATGCACATAAAGATTTTCTGCGTCAATTGTTTCTGTATTACATATTCGTCAGTCAAGTGGCTCAGAGGAGAAAGTATTTTGAACGTACTGCAAAACTCATATACTCGATCTGTATTGAACCATAAATCAGATGGTCATACAGTAGTTATTCTTTAATGATCCTAACGTTTACCTTGTTTTCGTTTGTTTTACACCAATCAAATACAATGTGTAGTAAAAAAAAACAAAAACAAAAAACAAAAAACAACAAAAAAACAACAACAACAACAACAACAAAAACCAATTTCCGCATGATACTCCGGCCTTTCAGTGGTAGGGTCCTACATGAAAGAGAGCCTCACACGAGAATGTATCAGATTTGCAGCTAAACTCTCGCCCCATGCCTATTTGCAGAAAAGATGTCTTGAATATTCCTATCAGTTTCGACGGATAGGTGGTGGCTCTCATTCGATTTCCCCTTGACGCTATACAAACGTAACGTTATAAGTTTTCTGCTATTGAGGCTGTTTAACCGGTCTAATGCTTGTCATTCAGATTTTATCGTCCACTCACTTGATGTCATGACGGCTTTCCTGTCCATTTTCGTCATCTCTTCATTCAATTTCATCAGCTTTCAATTCAAGTTCGTCAACTTCCGATTCAATTTCATCAACTTTCAATTCAATTTCGTCCGAAGGAGCTTACTAACTTAAATAGGTTTAATTTCATCAAATTTTCCTCCATATATTCATATTTTGTCAATCAAGTTGAAAGGCCAAGCATTCATATTCGTCAAAGCTGTCGCTGTAACTCGTCGTTGCCGCTTAGTGAAATATAGGAGTGCAGGATCAAATGCGTCATTTTCCAAACAAATTAATCATTTGGTCATTCAAATTCAAGTATTATGGGCCCTTATGATAGAGGGTAAGCCAGCTAGATTTTAAACCATTTCCGTCGATTGGATAGCTATGAGAAAGTGAGTGCTATGAACGAAAAAAAAAGTGTTACGTATGATTATATAAGCGACGAAAATGTGTTTTTATGTATGGTTAAAGAGACGTAAATGTACTGATTATTAAGGCAATAATTTGCAGAGCATAATGTACTGTGTATTTGGAAGACGATTTAGAGTGAAACTCAGATGAAAATGGATGCCAATAGACAAAATTAATTTTGTTGCCTCGTGCTCGGCTGCTGTGATCGACGCACTTGTATTGCAGCTGACGAAAATGGGCGACAAAGCACGAAATTTAATGACAACTTTTCAAAATTGATTGAAAAAGACAATTCATTAAAACTAGTATTGGCACATTCCATCAGTATCCGAGGCGAAATAGAAAACACGTTTTCAATAACTGATTTAAAAATGATGGCGAAAATGGACGGGAAACCTATAGAGTACATTTCAGATAAAACAAGGACACAAAAATAATGATATGAATACAATGTAAATGCCGTTACATGGACACTTTCTGATTAAATAGCTATAGCCGTAAAACGAGTGTTTCATTTCTTGGCGACTTAGCACACACACTAAGCACGAAAACGAAATATTCAAAAGTGTAGCATTTCAGTACGCGTCAGATAGTACCGGTATTCAAAATTTATGTCCCCTCATTAGTGAGTTTCAATTTGTGTTTTCATTTATGGAATTTGTCTCGATATCCAGATAAGTAAAAGGTGTTTCGATGATCATCAAAGTTCATCCTTAGAGTCTTTTGCTTTCTTTCCTTTCTTCGAGCCTTTCTTCTTCTTCTTTTGTTTCTCTTCTTTCTTTCCCTCCTTCTTTGGTTCATCTTCCTTTTCTTCCTGTTCGGTCCGTGTCGGCGTTGGTTCCGTGGTTGTGACGTCGTCGTCAGCTTTCTCCTCTTCCTCATCCCCGTCCTGCGCGATGGAGTCCGTTTCACCCTTCGCCGCCTTTAGTGCAGCTTGTATTTTCCTCTTGCTCTGAACAAGAAGTAAAACAAATAGAGATGTTAAAGATAAACTAACAAAATGAGCCGCATAAAGTTCTTACAATCCTGCATTTTCAGTTATGCTGTATGAGCTGAGCTCATACAGCATAACTGAAAATGCAGGATTGTAAGAACTTTAGAAAGGTGACCCTTCTTATGTTTTGTTTACCAAATATTTCATTTGTCCCCACCTATACGCACTATATGAATTGTAAAAATGGATTAGCGTAATGAAATCATCGTAAAAATGAATTTTCTCGTCAGTGAGTGCATGCCTTACAAAGTTTACAGTATTCATATTTTCGCCTTTAGCTTTGCGACGGATGTCCCCCCTCCCCGCATTCAACAAAAACAATCAAAGCTGAACCGTAACTTTCATTTCTGACAGGTTAATCTAACAAGGGATAGACTGAACTCTTAATTTTGCAATAACTTTACAAAGAGTACCATCTTCAGTCGACATTTACTGGATAACTTCTTGAAAGAATGGATAGCGATATTTTTACATTCTATTTGCGCCGTGGGATCGGACATGGTGTTAAATTGCAGGGCTTTTTAGACAAATTGATAAACGAATGACTTTTTGATAAATGAATGATTATATCTTAATGAGTTGCTATAAGGGAGTAAATGTTACAATGCTCTGGGTCTGAAAAGCGAGAAAATAAGTCAACATAGGATAAAAGTTAATAACTTTTTTTCGTTGTTTTCAGTAACAGTGAATTCTAGATTCTAAAAAAGGACATAAAATAAATGATAAATATTCAGAGGTGATTATTGAGAGGAAAAAAAATAACTTCAATGATGTGAATTTGTACTGTGTATTCATTCTTAGCTTATAATCGCTTTTGAACTCACCGGTCCTTGATACTTGTTGATCCTAAACTTGGATCGATCGACTCCTTTACAGATGTCGGTGGTCACGAAGCACAGCTCGATCTCCTGTTCCTCCTCGGGTAGACCGTTGGTCAGGGCTGACGTGATCTCCGACATGTAGTTTGCTGGACAGAAGAAGCAAGGGACAGATAATGCCGCAGAAAAAAAAAACAACCAACCAACAAACAAAAACAATACAGTTTTGATAGTGAGTCTACGCGGTTTTATTTCATCGTGGCGATTTACACTATAATTTGAAGTGCATGTGTAGCTGTTAGACGCGAACAGCATGTGAAAGATACAATATCTATTATCTCTCTTTAATTGGGCCCTATAGGAACGCGCTCACACACATTTATATTATAATATGTACACACATGTGTGTGTTTGTGTGGATGTGTGTGTGTGTGTTTGTGTGGATGTGTGTGTGTGTGTTTTGTGTGTGCGTTTGTGCATGTGTGTGTGTGTGTGTGTGTGTGTGTGTGTGTGTGTGTGTAGATGGATAAATAGTCGAAGTAGCGCCCAATTTCACCAATATCATGCACAATACAAGATAGCTTCGGAATAGAAGCAGAGAGAGAAAGGACATGACACTAATTCAATATTAGTTATAGATAGCAGAGGATCGATGCGAAGAGAGGCGAATGAGCTTTGTTGCCGGCACACCATGTATCATTTAACACATTATCATTTTGGAAGATAGCACTGAGAGAGAGAGAGAGAGAGAGAGAGAGAGAGAGTGTGTGTGTGTGTGTGTGTGTGTGTTTGTATATGTCTGTATATCTATATATCTATATATAAACACACACACACACACACACACATAATATATACATAACGAAGGGTCAAGAAATAAACTAGTAATGCATTATTTGGCCAATGAAGAATGAGTTTATTGTACTCAAAAGGTACAATAAACTCATTCTTTATTGGCGAAATAATGCATTACTATACTTTATTTCTTGATTCTTCGTTATATTGGAGTCAATACGTGAATATATATATATATATATATATATGTGAGATATGAGAAAGGAAGGAGAAAATCGGTGCGTAGCTTTGACATTATTATTCCTCTTACTGTTCCTCCTTTTCGGAAAAGCGCAAGAGTTGAAAAATTGGTCTCCGCCGGGACTCGAACCCGGGTCTTTGGCATGGAACGCCAACGCCTTAATATATATATATATATATATATATATATATATATATATATATATATATATATATATATATAATATACATATATATATATATATATATATATATATATATATATATATATATATAATATATACATATATATATATATATATATATATATATATATATATATATATATATATATATATATATATATATTTAATGCGTGAGAAAGAGAGAGAGAGGGGGGGGGGGAGGGAGACATGGAGGATTGGGGGGGGGGGCGGTGTAGGGGGTATTAGAATGAATGACGCAATGACCGCCACCAGTATAGAATTGTGATAAATGAGCAAGGTAAATCATTAATAGGAATCATTGAGTTATTACCACATGGACTATACAATATCATTTTGTCGCTCGCGAATGTTTGTAGTATTAATCTATTGTCAACCTGTGCTATTTATGTGGTTTTATCGACATTTCACGACTTGGAACGTTAATTTTACATCATCTGTCACCCTGTACGTGTGTGCTCACAAGGCAGCCTACTATGAAGTTATTTTACCAATTCCACAAATATCATCATTATAATTAAATGTCAGGTTTTTGTCTATGTTTTACTCTGTTTTGTATACACTGTTTTGTATACACTCTCTTCTTGATATTATTTATCTCTCCCTCTCTCTCTCTTTCTCTCTCTCGATCTCTGTTTCCCTGGGTTGGAAGAAGAGATTGTTTGAAAAATAAGAATTATATACACAGCCATAATAATATGCGGTTGTATCATGGCTACTACATTGTGTACCTAAAACACTGAATGTTCGCGGTGTATATCATCTTTATGCGTCGATGTATGGCAATCTGTCGATCAGTTGCAGCGAGAACAAGGATCATTCACGCGAACAGCAATAGGTGACAATGATGAACACATGCATACAGGATATATAAAAACAATAATCGCAAATGATATGAGAATATGAATATGTAATAGTGTTCATAATGTTCGTATAAGCAAGCATGATGAGAACATCACTGCTCTGTTTGTTTGTTTGTTTGTCTTTTTAATCACTAGTTCATGAATTGTATACATGTACGGGGAAATTGTAAATTGCTTTTAATGTTATCATTATTGACCAGTGGCGGGTCCAGAGGGGGCGGACCGGGCGCCCCGCCCTTTTTTTTTTTTTTTTTTTGTTAAAACAAAAGAAATAAAAAGAAAAAAATGGAGGGGGCGCGTGCACCCCCTTTAATTTTTTAAAGGTGCTCCTCCCCCCTTTACGGAATTCCTGGACCAGCCCCTGTTGACTGACTATATTCATTGTATCATTATTGCCACTACCATTGTAGTAACTGTTATGATTCACATTATGATTCATCGTGTACATTATGCTTGATACCGCCATATACTACCATATACATAATAAGTAACATCTCATCCATTAATCATCAAAATCGCACGGTAATACTCACTTGTCCAATAGTCGCAGACCTTGTTCATGTTGGGCGGACTGAACTCATACGAATTTAGTCTCTGGACATTACACACGGCCTTCATCGTGTTCTTCACCACTTTGTCGGTCCTCTTCCCCTTTCCCAGGATCTTATTCGCCTCTGGAAGCAAATACAAAATTAAACACCCACTGGCAACAACTCCAGTAAAGTTTGAGCAGTTGTGTGTTGTAATCATCAACTCCGACGTATAAAGCGGAGTTATAAAAGACTTGACAATTGACTCTCTGCACATGCGGTCAATCGAGATTACGCTAATAATAAATTAAACATAAACACACATAAGCACACATAATACACTATGACTGTTTTGTCTCTTGTATGAATCCTTTTGTATCAAGGGCACTGTGGTTACTTTATGATCAATTACTATTATATGGACTTATATGGACGGTCAATCTAAATTATGGACGGGCAATCTAATTATATGGACTTATATGGACGGTCAATCTAAAATCATGGCGTATGATCGACTTCGATTAATGATAGTTACGATTCTTCTTCGGAGTTATCAAAACCAGATCTGCAGATAACCCTGAGTGTATTTCATACTTATCTCGGATCGAAGCCACCTTGAATGTGACGTCCGATTGTCCGAATACAATCTTGCAAAAGCGCATTATCTCATAATTACGACAATAAGGAATAAAGGACACCAAGATAAACATAGAAATTAGAATAGAGTCAATTAAGAATTTTTTTGGTTGATAAAAATATCTTTTCGTAGTTCACGGACATTAACAACTGCTTACGAAGCATTATTGACAATGCCATGGCAAGGAGAGAGAGAGAGAGAGAGAGAGAGAAAATGAAATAAATACAAAGAACAGCTCCATCCATGTTCATACCTGCTATAACTGCATGGCATCCTTCGCAAACCACCTCTGAAAGAGCAATCAGATGAATCTTATCTTTATTTCAGCTCGATATCAGACATCAAAGAATCGTTCAATTTTGCTTTATATTTACGACACTCCACAAGCAATATCAGTACAACTGATTCGGTGAAGGCTATATTCATAATGAATACATGTACAAAGATTGCCGAGATTGTCTGATAAGTTTTGATTAATGACAACTAGGTGTTATCAATCACTCGCACGTTTGATATTGCACAGTTTTATGACTTATTTTTAACAAGTCAGTGCCATTTGAATCAGTGTAATGATCCAGTAATTTGAGAAGAGGATGCTGAAATTTCGAAACTCTGCACTTTCTTGCGTTCACTCTATACGAAAGTTTGTGATAACATCACTTTCTCAACATAATCGACATTTTGTCATAGTGTATTATGATCTATGATATGACAGAAGCGCTTAATTGGTTTGACTTCTATGAACACATTCTTTGATACAAATGGACAGAGCATAACAAACTTAATTCTATCACTCACATGTGGGTTAATTTCCTGCTAGAAGATAATATCAAGAAGATTAGAACTAACTTTTGGATTAAGTTTATTTGAAACAAGGGTTTACGGACGTGGAATTTGAGATTAGGGGTAGGATTACGGGATTAAGAAATTAATTTAGGGCTGGGACGTCACAGCACCAAATATTGGTCAATGGAGAAGACAGTAAGACTGGGACCAACAACTGGGATTAGAGTAAGCTGAAATTACCTCTACTTTTATGAAAACTCTTTCGGAAAAAAGGAGGAACGAAAATGTTCTAGAGTTTACCCGAGTACGCTGGAAGATTCAACTTCTTTAAGAATGATATGCGACTGACTGTTTGACTTATATCACTGCACATGTAATCAAACGTTTTGTGCATTCTGTATTTTCTCTCCATGATGACGATTTGACACTTTCGTAGGGCAGTATAGGGTGTGGCTTAAGCTTGCCCAATTCATCAACATCCAATCCTTCAAATGAAATAGATGACTCCAAACATTATAAACTATTGGTAATTGGATAACTAATACCTGATACAGCACATCGCCCGGTTATCATATTAGGCTAATCATAACCTGAATAATGAAGGTCAGTCTGGCGATTGATAAAGAATGGCTATTAAAGGGATGATATAAACTTTGGTTGATAAGGGGCTTCAGATTTTTAACTTTTTTTGTGAGATAATGAGAAAGAGCATACAGTTCTAACAGGAATTCGAAGTTTATCAAATTAAAGGGATGATACAGTATTGGTGGGGATGAGAATTGGGCTTCTAACTTTTTGCGAGATACCAAGAAAACACTTGTGATATAGTACAGAGCATACCATTTTAAGAGGAATTCAAAGTTTATTTGATGAAAATCGGGTTTGGAATGACTGTAACATCCAAAAACAAAGTAAAAACAAAGCGATCGTAATAAAGTGTGGGTCCCACAAGTATTAGAATCGCTCTTTTTTGGATATCTCAGCCATTTCAAAACCAATTTTCATCAAATAAACGTTGAATTCCTCATAGAATTACATGTTCTTTCATATTTCAGAAGAGGTTTCTTATTATCTCACCAAAAAATGTTAGAAACCTGAAATTAGGTCTCAACCAAAACTATACAATCCCTTTAAAATCAGTTTGGAAATGGCTGCGAAATACAAAAACAATTAGGTCCCAAACTTAAAGTTGGCTCCAAACATTTACATAGGTTTTTGGATAATTATATATATATATATATATATATATATATATATATATATATATATATATATATATATATGTATATATATACATATATATATATATATATATAAATATATATATATATATATATATATATATATATATATATATATATATATATACATACATATATATATTCATAATGATAACAATATCATATAATGTGATAGTACAAACCTTTGGCAAATTTAGTCGGTTTCATTTCGCCTTGTGCATGATGAAGTAGATTCACGACAAGCAGGAGATGAGACACCAAAACTGAAGAGAGCTGCATTTTCAGATCTGCGTGTATCGAGAGAGGGAGTGCACATTATAGTGATTGCGTATGTCGATGTCAGAAGATTCATTATTATGCAGGACAATATTTGCATTAATTCTAAAACATATCTCTTTTTTTTCCCTTTCTTTCTAGCCTTTAACATTTAAATAGCATAGGCATATATATTATATACGTATTGGAGTACCTAAATGTTATGTAGGACATAGGGGCATATATTAGTGTGTGTGTGTGTGTGTGTACGTGTGTGTGTGTGTGTGTGTGTGTGTGTGTGTGTATGTGTGTGTGTGTGTGTGTGTGTGTGTGTGTGTGTGTGTGTGTGTGTGTGTGTGTGTGTGTCTGTCTGTCTGTGAATGTGTATCGTATCTATTATGGGTATATTTTTGTTTATTCACGATCGTAATGCCCTTGCAAAATACATATGTATTCACATTGCAGGATTATATAAAAGGGGCGATCGGTTCCTTCTTGGCATATAAGTCTTTCAAGTATTTCTCTTCCATCTATTTATTCCTCTTGTGCTTGTTATATGCCACCTGTTTGCACATTGCTAACGCCGCCCTTCGATCGACACGTTCTTGTTCTTGGTGTACGGTCGTATGTCAAGGTTAACATCAACGCGCCTTAACCCTATCTAAACGTATTTTTCGAACACCCGCTACAGAAAGAAAGAGCCACGCAGAACACAGTCATAAAATACTACTAGTACACGCTTGTCTGCACTCCCAGTATAATTGTACAATCTGAGTTGTAACCTACAATGTGAGGTGGTTGTGAAAAACCCAGCAGACAATGACATGTGTGTACACTATTATGATTATGTGCAACGGAATTTGCTCTGCACCATTTCAGTAAACATTGGGAGGGGCAGCGAGGGCTGCTGCCTTGACCGAAAGACTACTAGTATGCGAAAGATTACCCCATGACAAGGTTCAGGGAGGAGGTGCCCTGCTTTAAGTTGCTCTAAAAACCGTGCCTCAACGCAGGGCACAAAATGAACCACGTCCGACAATGGAGCTAGCTCCATGGATCGTCAAAGGTACCTTTCTATACTCACTGGAACAATGTTATGAACTCGCTTTTTCAGATAATACATTCAACCACGTACAGTAAACGTCGGCATAGAACAGCTAGAACTTGAGTAACTTTATAGGGGAGAGAAATGTGCTTGCACACAACAATCATCATAGTCTGAATTGTTTTAACTCACCCTGTTTTTTATCCTGAGAGACGTGTATTACAGAAGAAGTGAACGCCTGGATCATATATGGAGCTGACTGAGCCGTGAGGGGATTTCTAGGAGATTTTCCTGATCCGGCTACCACACAGGGAAAAGAGGCGTGTACGTTTTCATCGTTAACTAGCTTCTTCAAGTTGGGGTCACTTCGGGGTAAATGTAATAAAAGACCACGAACTTCGATCCGACATTGATTTGCCTGTTATCCATCTACCAGACGCTAACCCAAAAGCTAATACGGCAAAGTTAACTGATAACAAATGCGTATATATACGTATTGGACCTCATACCCAATTCCTATACCTGCTCCACGAGATTCAATGTACATGTAAATCGTGTATAATAACCGTGCGTACTGCATTTCCGATGCAATATGTTGATATATACATCGTCACAACAATTAGGTCAAATTTTATCAGGAAACCCCGTTCCATATATTCTATAGTTGATTGGCTCTCAAAACAATTAACAGCATACACTAAACAGAATATGATTTAGATCATTGAGAACAGTCGTGAAAGTTCGAATGGCGGCATGCGCGTTTCCGTGAATCAGTGTCAAAAAACAAAACAACAACAAACAAACAAAGAGAGAGAGAGAAAAAAAAAACACCCCATGACAGTTCAGAATAAAATTGCAGAAAAGCTGGTGGTCATGTCGCTGCCAAACTATAAACTCAATCTCAAATATAAAGCACTCTTTTGTGAGAAGATCTTAAAAGCCTTGGCCAAAGACTATTATATTCCTTCTGCTATTCAAACCAGAGAGCTTGTTTGATGAGCACACAATCAAAACGAATCGACGCGATATCGGCCAATAACGTAATGCCAAGTTTTGCCCAAGGAGCGCCAAATATTAGCTCAATAGAAACAAAACACGAAGTGTTGTTTGATTATATACGATATAGGTCTACATATAGGGTATAAAATACAGAAAGATAAATTGTTCTGCATTTCGATCTCCACACATGCAGTTGTCTCCTTTATTATGCTATAACGAGAGTGCTCGATTGCACTTGTATTAGAGGAGAAGAAACGAGACAATCAAAATTAATGATTAAAACAAAAAGGACGAATAGGGGAAGGGGGCATATAAGAAAATAAAACTGTGATAGCACAAAGTGTTCTGTATAGAGGTATGAAGCGAAGAATCTGTTTTTGTTTTTTATGTTTTTTAAGTCTTTGTTGTTGTGATTGTTTTTTTTTTTTTTTTTTTAAATATATAATAAGTGCGTGTATACGGGCGGGAAGGGGGTTCTTGAAAATTATAGCTCCATACAAATTTAGTATGGGGAAAGAATGCAGGGCCGGATAAGTACAAGTTGCATTATACCGCTATACCAGTCGCCTGGTTGGTTTTATCCGCTCAAACCAAACCAATATGATGACTGCATAGAAAAACATTTTGGAACCGACACGCACGAATGACCACACCATTGCTGTATAACATGGCTAAAGGATCAAGGAAATATTGAACGAATGAGATTGCATGGCGTTACCATTAAATTCTGCGATAGGTTAATTTGCTACCATTATTGATAATTGCTGAGTGAGAAGGCGTGGGGGAGGGGAGGGTGGATATTGGTAGTCCAAGCAATGACGGCAATCAAACACAGAACTTCGCTATATTGGCATTGGTTGGGGCAGAGTTTAGTACAGCTGGTGATGATTGCAAGTTGCAACCAACCATCATCAATATTGCATGGTGACAGGCAGTTAAGAACCAATCACGTGTGAGCATAAATTTGCTGCCATTGAATCTGGGGGTGATATAATACAAAGCTGTTCTTAAAGTTATGAACAACTTACATATAAGAGCGACTGGAACGCGTTCTGATATACTTATCAGAATTTCAATAATTCAGCACAAGAACTGATCACCAGTCGTTCTTAAGTAGTTCGTAACTTTAAGAACAGCTTTATGAAATACCCTCTGGACTCTTTATTTCTAGCGAATAATTATGGCTTATGTAATCATATCGAAAAATACTCTACGAAATATAGGACCTGATGGGAGTGAAAAAAAAAAAAAACTCTTTAAAACGATTCAATTTAATGATTGGAATTTATGAGACTGTCATCGTACGCTTGGCAAGTCAGTAGGAACCAATATCACAATCAAGAGTCCACTCTTAATGACATGCTGTATAGTGGAAGTAATAATCTACCATCATATTCAAGTCACATCACACATAGGCCTTATTATAGTGTCATAATGCATTTTCTGTAGGCCGACCGTAATAAATACGCATTTCAAAGGCCTTCTCACTCTTATACACACGTACCCACCAGAAGAGATTCTCAAGAATCGCTTAGATAATTATGTGCTGCTCACACATTAATTCACACCTTATATCGAGTCAGCACGTAAGTCTGCCACGCATCCTGTATATAAACGCTTCATGTCGGCTACAGGTCGCATCTTGTACTCATTCGTTCTCACCCTCTCATTCATCACATTAATTAATGTATCCTATTATCTATCCGTACGTAACTTCCTCCCCATAATTATTTGCCCACATAACCATCTCTTCCACAAACCCATTACAGTGACAGAAAGATAGGAAAATGGATGTGTCGAACCCGGCGTCGAAGTGTTTTGTTTGTTTGTTTTTTTGACCATACGGGCTGGTCTAAGACAGTAAAATGTTTTCAGAGGTATACATCAAAGACATCTGCATTTTTGTTGTTTTGTTTTGTTTGTTTATTTTTAATTACTGATGCAGTAAGTGGACAGCAACATAGACTGGGCTGAAGTCAGAAAGACGATCTGGACGGTTTTCAAGTGCTTTAAAGAAGAAATCCACTCTAAAATTTTATCAATTTCAGAAGGAGGAGGAAAAAATCCCTGCAGAACAGTGCAAAAAGTATCAAAATCGGTTAAGATTTAAGGAAGTTGAAATTTCAATTTTTTTCGGAAAACACTTCTTGACAGTCGTTATGAATAGTCACAATTTCTTATTCATTTCATATGGGGTACAGAAATGACAAAAATCTCATATTTCAGCTGTATGAATACAAAATTTGCCTTATATCCACCCATAATAAAAAAGAACAAAATAATGTTAACTGTGATATATTTTGGTATGGGAATATGCTTTCACCTGTATTAGCTACAAATATAATTCTTCCGAATCCCATATGTAACAAATGAAAAATAGTGTTGGCACGACATCATCAACTCACTCATTTGAATATCATATAGGGACTGATCAAGAAATACTTTCTGAAAGAATGTGAAATTTCAAAATGTCATAACTTCCATATTTCTTATCCAATTTTTGACATTTTTGGGACGTTCTGTAGGTTTTTCTCTTTCTTTTCTTTCTTTTTTTTTTTTTGGGGGGGGGGGGGAAGGGGGGGGGGGGGTAGTTTCCTCTTTAATTCTGAAAAGCAAATGTACGAACATTTAATGAAATGAAACCGGTTTCTCCATATTCAAGAACAGCACTAACATCATAACAACATATTAACTTGGTTAATAAAACCTGCAAACACCCGCGAGCGTGAAACCAGGGCCCTGTTGCATAAAACCCTTACCGCTTCAAATCAGCGGTAAATTTTATAATCCTTGATGCTGATTGGCTGTGATGCCTAATTTTGACGGTAGTTACCACTGAAATTCAATGGTAAGTTTTATGCAACGGGCCCCTTGTCTGGATTTTTGGCGCGGATTTTCAGAGAATTGGCATTGTCTAATGTTAGCGTCCTTCTTTTCATGATAAGGTAGGTACCTACATACAGTGGAAACTCGATATAAAGAGATCTGATATAACAAAATACCTAAATAACTAATTTCTTCGGCCCCAATGAATTTATGTCCTTTGTTTTGTATTGTTTATTGACTACTGATATAACAAAATATCTTGCATTAAAAAAAAACCCAACAAATTGTCTTAGTCTCAGGGATCTCGTTGTACTGAGTTTCCACTGTATTCATATTATTTCAACTACACCATCCATACATCATTATGCATCCGCTACTCAATAACTCATCAAAACATACAGCATTACAAATGTCAACAGTTTGAATCACATGCATTTTCATTACTAATTCGCCTCCCTGTGAGCTATCTGCACAAAACATGTGTAAGATGTTCCAATGTACTAAGTATGAATGTGTTGGTGATCTGAAATCACATGACAGACGCTCACATTTTCTGGGAATTACCAGAACTATAATGTTGCATACCCATATTCTGATACAGTACATGTATTCACTTCTCATGCTCTCCTTTCACACACAGGTATTAAAACATTGTGCATTTCTGAAGTGCACAGATGATGTAATGAATTTCACAGCAGTACATAAATACATGTATGTAAACAATAAAGAAATGTTATTGTCAATGTGAGGACGAAATATTGAATCTGTGCATAGTACGTGTTCTGTAGCTGTACTTGCGACAAATGCTTCACCAGTTTTGAAGAACATGTACGAATGACTTTCTTCATGAAGAGAACGTACAAGCCAGTTTTGTTGTTGACAAATCTTGGAATAGATGCAAAGATGTCACTTGCCTTCCAAGGCAAATATCCAATAAAGCATCAGTCATATGCTCCTTGTTAAATTAACCCTAAAAGGGCAGGGGGTGGGGGGGGGGGGGAAATCCGCCCCCCCCCCCCCCTCGACGTTTCGCGCTATAATTCTGTAACGCGAGAAGGCCTCGTCGCGAGGCTTCTTGACTTTCTTCGTTCAAGTCTCGCGCAACTTTTGAGACCAAATTTGCAACGTCCGCGCATACTTTTGCGAAGCCACGCCCATTTTTGTAACGGAATGTCGCCCCAAAACAGGCACAATTTTGTGATTTTGTGTACATTTCCTATGGAAAACAGTGCTCTGTCATGAACGGCATAAAACCTGATTATTTTTACAATTAATCACTTTCATTGATTAATTTTGTGCTTATTATGGTAGAAAAGTGGTCAGTGACAATTTTCACTGAAAAAAAACAAAGAAAAAACAAAAGTTGAAAAACAAAGAAATACATAAGAAATTCTGAAAACAATAAAATACATAAGAATTGAAATGAGTTTTGGAAGTTTTTGTGATGTACAATTGTTGAATATGCTAAAACAGATTTACAGATCAAAAATTAGACTCTCAATGCTTTTAATTAGGCTAAAATATCACCTTGAGCTTAATTTGCATAATTAATTAATTAAAATTAGAAATTGATTGTTTCAAAAAATCTTATGACACAATCTTGTAGATTATGGCGCGGGTGTCACGCATGCAAAATTTCATCGCGATCGCACCTCTGATGGCCGAGATCTCGGGGGGGGGGGGGGGGGGGGGGCGGAATCCATTCCCCCCCCCCCCGGTCTGAGCATAGCAAAAAAAGCCCGGCCCCTTTAGGGTTAAAAGGGGAAATATTTTGTTATGTTGAACAATAACTGCTTCTCTTTTTAACATGATCTTTTGTGATTGTTGTATACTGTAATAGGATGGCAGATGAAGGTGTCCACAGTTACCGACTTGTACTGTTAATTAATTTCTACATGATACAAATGTAAGTGCGGACAAGGAAAGTCCATTTACCGCACGATAAAGGAATCAAATTCTCGGCTTTCATTTCCAGGCATGCATTCAACAGGAACGGCGCGTCTTGATGCTGAACCTTTCTTCACGAATAGACACAGACAAGTGAACAAATGAAACTCCATTGTCAGAACTAGGTCACGTCTCCCCATCACATGATTTTAATACGTCTTGAAAACAGCCATGTCATCATGTGGACATGAAAAGGAGGATTTTGGCTGGAAAACTTTGGATGCAACGCCACTTGGCACTACCTAGCTAGCCGAAAACATGCACATAAAGAACTTTGTGTCATATTTACACTTGTCCTTGTGCAACATTCATACAGGAACAAGATTCTACCTATATTCTCCACTTCTCCAGCATGGTAAAAATTTATATAAAAATTGATGGTTTAATAGGAAAAAAAAATCAGTAGGAATTACAAAGATATACGTACAGTGTATGAATATCAACAATCAATTTACCTGACATGGATCATTTGTTGAAATTCTTGCAGAAAAATTACTAACACATTTTTTGCTGGAGTTCAAAATAAAATTCTGATCATGGTCCATGAATTCATACAGGTTATCACAGCAGTCTACACTTCACCATCACTTTACCTATAAATATGAGATGACTTCTTCGTAAATGCATACTCAATGTGTGTGTGAACACACCATTAGTCAAACGTTTGACGCGAGCGGCAGCCGCGTGGTTCAAATGACAAAAGACAATATACATTAATAGGTCACCATCTCTTGCTACAAATCATTTTTGTATAAGACAAATGACAGTCTCTTTATATCACGAACTTTTTACCTTTATGCTGGAATTCATTTTTCTTTTTATTCTTTCTCATCTATGCGTGCAGATTCACTGCAGTGACTGCTTTAATCACCTATGAAAATAGCTTCAATTTCAAGTTCTTCCAAAAGCCAAACTTCCCAAGAGGTTTACACTTCAGTTTTATTATACATGTACATGTATGCAATTTGTTATCCTTCTTTGTGCTCACTTCAGCTTTGAGTTTCTTTGAAGTACAAAATGACCAGTATATGTTCTTTCGGGAAGAGGAGCACTGACATGAGAAAATTAATTGAAGTGCTATACCTCAATAAATTCAGAGTGTGAAAGGCACTCAAGATGAATAGCAAACATTTAATCTTCTTGTGTGATATCAACAACAACAAAAAAGATACCTTGAAATTTGTCATCTCAGGCAATAACATACAAGTGTAGTACACGCATACAAAATAAATGCATATTTAGAGAAGGTACAGACGACAAATTCATTTGTTTGGCGAGGTTAAAAGAGACTTTGCACATTTTATGTGTATACTGGTTCTGATACTTTAATAGCTACAACTATATACACTCTTATCAACAATATTCTGAGGATGTCTTGCTTCAGAAAAATGACCGTAGAAAGTTGGCCAGCGCTGTGCCGAAACATGATGACCTAACTGAAGCAATTGCTTGAACTCAAACAATCTTTGAATGCAGACACAGTCAGATTACATAATAACGAAACTGGGCCAAGTCGAGGGTTCACAGGAGAGCACAATTCAATTGGAATCAATACTCAACATAAGGGACAATTACAGCAAAGGCCATTTTTCAGTGCCAAGGAGTCAACTTTATGCACGGTTCACTGTCACTGATTGTCATAACATGCTGCAATGCAAGATATATTTGCACTATTACATTTTTGCAAATTTGAGCCGATGGCCTCATTCACAGCATGAAATTTTCACAAATTTCTGCTGGCATCCTATGTATCATAGTGTAGACAAAAACTTTCACATGCATTTTAATTTCACGAATCTTGGCTTTCACAAAATTCGCAAAGCTAAAATGCACACAGAAATTTCTGGTTTTACAGTAGCTCTGCGGACGAGTATGTGTACCATCACAAATGTTTCCTAGTACAACCAATGTCAGCCTAAATATATTTGACTAGATTCCTCCTTTGCATCACGCTACTATAAACTGAATCACATCGTAACTGTCTCTTTTCTCTCTCTTTCTCCGATGTCTTGTATTGTGTAACAGCTCTCTACTGTTGTAAATACAGTGTTATACAATGTATGTCATAAGTGTTTGGATTATCTTTGTTAGCTGGGAATATACTTCTCTCACGGATTCTTATCTTGCAACCGCGCCCCTTATCTCAGTCTCAATGGTTGAGTAGCACTGGACATGTGATGCTCTGGAGTTGACAACTGTACAATTTGAACTTCCATTACATCCTTGACTGACCTACATCTCAAGCAACCCATCAGACTAAAGTTGCTTGAAAAAAAAAATAATCTCAAAGTACGCATTCAGTGTTTATCTTTTTATTGAGAATATAACATTCCATCTTACTGCTTTATCATCACAGGATCGAGATGATACCCCGATGTTTGTTCAAGTTTTACACTGTCCAAAATTGAAGAAACAAGAATCAAGAAAGATCATTATCTACAAAAATCACTATAAAGGTGAAAAAACAAACAAACAAATATGTAAATTACCTGTTGAAGAGTTTACAACTAATCACGAAAATATGAGGCATGGTTTGTGATAAACTGAAGATACAGCTTACAAAATGTTTCCTTCGACATTGGGGCATCAGCGCTGACTAACAGCTAGCTACGAACTGACTTGTAGCTATTTATCACTGACAGTCTACTTGACAAGCCTCTAGAGACATACGAATGACATGGGCAACTCTACAATGCATGTATGTATGCACATCATGCTACCAGGACAATCTCTGCTCCTGGAACAAACGAACTGATCTTCACAGCACATGTCTTCGTTAGATGAAAAATAGATGGATCTAAATGTTTCACATCAAGTATTTGTTGCCAGTATGTACATTTGTACAACATCCTCACTCCACTGACTAAGGAAATGGAACGGACACATGAACATTTACAGTATGATGAAAAGCAGACTTTTAAATAACAAGCTTTTTCCTACACCTACCTAGGATAACCAAAAACTTCTGTCTCCTCATTCTCAAAATCACAATTTTTTCTTCCTCACAACAAACATCTTTGTGCATTCAACAGTTACACATATTGATGCAAGCTGAAGAAGAAGTACACAAAACAAATGCTATACAACAAGTACAGAACAATATTCTTATGTACGGAAACCAAAAAAGGGGGTACATTATTTCAAATGTGGAAAACAAAAACAAAAAATATAGCAAGCAAGAGAAAAAATGTGTAATCTATACAAGCTGGCTCTGCAGACCCTCCATACATCAGGAGTGATGTGGCAAGTGCAACCCAGGAAGGTGTGGCTGTCTGCTCCGCCAGATTTTCTTTTTTTAATCTACAGCTCGGGGACAGTGGCACCCTTACGCTGGTAACGACAGCTTCTGACCATACATAACTGTGGGAGAAAAGACAGGGAGAGTTGGAGAGGTGAGAGAATGAGAGGGAGAGATGTACAGTTTATATACAAAAAGAGGGAATATACAGAGAAAATAGGACATTAAAGGGAATAAATAGTTCTCATATGCCTGCAGAACTGTCGATTTTTGCTTTAAAATGTAGCCCTAGGCATAAGAAATGTGCAAAAGAACACCATAACAAGATTTCAAGTGGGTAACAATGAAAATGTAAAATATCAACGAAAACCTGAAGGTTCACCGGAACAACTACGATCTCAGAACATACCCAATCGAACTTGGTATGCAATTTTCTGTAATCAATTAAGGATCCATCATAGACAAATCGGGCCACAGGAGTATCCGTTGATCTTCCATGCAAGAGTGATTCACATGCAGCTTGTTGGAAAATATGAAAGCTAAGGGCACAATCGATCATCACACTGTGTTCCTCCTACACCTACTACTAAACGGGGACGGCTCTTCATGAATAAAACGTGTGAGCATACGATCAAAATTATTTTACTCTTTTGATCTTGAATAACTCATCCTGGCAAATCAATACATTGCAAGCAAATTCCAAAAAGTGGAAGATGAATTTTGAGCCCTTTTGAAAAATATGCTTTGGCTTTAACAAGAATCTCAAATGTCATGGCTGCCAGCATACAAACATCAAAATCACGGCAGTTTAAAGAAGCAAACAGGGAGATACAGTCAACCTTGCCGAGGTCGACCACACACAAGATGAAAAATTGGCATAGCTGAAGAATGCTTAATCTTGACATTTTGTGGAAAGGGCCTTCAGATCATTTTAATGTCATGTCAGTAAAAGAAGAAAAACTCCCCATTGAAAACCTTCTGGTAGGTGCTGCTTCCTTGTATTCTCACATCATTTTGCACATAATCCTGATCATATCCAATTTTGAAAATGTCAATGCACTTTGACTGCAGTTGTTATGGTCATTACCTAAGCACTGGAAGCTGATTGGCAATTGCTATGGCAACAGTGATTGGTGAAAGTTTGAATCGCCTCCCTTTCATGCGCTGAAAAGCAGCCCCAGAATTGCACACGTGACAGCGTTGACACTCACCTTTAGTGATGTACAAGTAGAAGAAGTCGCAGTAAAGTATCGTCTGAACGCAGCCCGCCACGATGGCGATGAGATCGAAGAAGCCCTCAGCATAGAAGCGGTAGACCCAGTTGACAATGTAGAGGGCCCGGTAGGCTCCTAGGCAGAAGAGGTAATGGCTGGTGATGGTCTCTGCCTCCCCCGTCTTGCTGATCATAAAGAGCTGCGGTAGGATGGCCACCGACTCAAGATAGATGGAGAAGGTCCATAGGATCTGACAGGAAAGAGAATAGGTTATATCATGACATACAACAATCTGTAAGCTCATATGACATTTGATATGTTTTTGACAGATGTACGGTATTGCAAAAATGTAATTATGCAATCTCTTATAATCATTCAGACTGACTCATCCTTTTCTTTCTCTTTGAAATGCAAAATGGAAGACATACTTGTGACTTGGAGAGAATTGGTGGTTTGATCATAAATATAGCCAACTGGGCTATTATCATCTACCTGGTATTCTGATTTCAATTCAGATTTTTCACACACTGTAAGAAAAAAAAAAATAATTTCTCAAAGTTACAGAGAGCTACTGTTTGCTGCATGCAATTGTTCATGTCTTTCATCTTTCTGAAATAGAAAAAAAAAGAAGATATTTGATGAGTCTGGAAGGGAAGACTTTTTAAAAAAAAACCATGTTTGTAAACTCAAGTTTCCCAGTTCTGATTTTGCTGTTGGTTTTGCTACCTCCTCAAAATTCAATACTTGGACAGTTTGCACATATGTGTCCTACAGCAAGCATACACTGAAATTAAGTGCAACACATTGGATATGGCTCTGCTTTGGATTATGAATTCCACTTAAGCCTACATGTACATGCACATATAGCTGCCGAATTCTTAATCAGAATGACATCTATGTCACTATATCATTCTCTCAGTGCAGGCAACCGAAGGGGAGTTTCAGCAAAGTTTACCTCCAGTGGGGAGAAGTCGTGATTGACAAGGAATGCCAGTCCACCGACAGGCACCACCAGGAATTCAATCCTGAACGTGTCGTGGTTGCTGTCGTACGTCGCCTTGAACTTGATGTAAATCATGTAGACGGTGGCGTAGGCACACAGCAGGTAGATGATCTTCATGGACGTGTTATAGATGGAGATGAAACTGGTGAGGAGGTCCAGATAGCGGGTGGTGAAGACGAGGGCAAACAGGACCTGCGATTTGCCCGAGATGCCTGCAGTGACAGGAGGAAAACAAAAATATGAAGGGAAGAATATGCAGATACCCATCACAACAATCCCATGATCAAACTTTGAAAAGCCCCATGTCACATGGTTCCTATGACCCCAGTCCTCATTCACTGACATAAGCATAAAACAGCACAGACACACAAAGTTTTAAAAGCCAAGCAAACAAACAGGAAACAAAAGCAATACACAACCCCCAACCCCCCCCCCCAAAAAAAAAAATGGTTTACTTGGCATGAATTTCCATTTCAAGGTGTAAATCTTTCCAAAGTCTAACATCTAACATTTGCACTTTGCTTAAAATGGAAAATGCCTTCAATGTGGGAAGCGCATGTAAAAAATGGTGATTAAAAATACAAAATCAAGAAGCATCTTACTATTAGTAGGACACGACAGCAGAGGGGTTCTACCAGTCAGGTATACCAGATTTGACAAATCATACTTCGATACATACTTGTATTATAATAACTGTTTGCCCAGCAGGGAAAGTCATCTCTGTAGCATGGTACACGTGTACTAAACACCATGGACCCTGGTATGACCAAAGGTTTCACAGATACAATTCAAGCTCTACAAATAAAGATTTGTGGCAAGCAACTAGACAATGCATTTCCATAAGTCCAAAGAGCAATCCTTTTCTGAATTTATTCTTGCTTGCTTCTGTGTAATTGAATACATGTACAACAAATTGATGACAATTCATACGGATTGAGCTGATTGCATTTCAGAATGTCATTGCTTTAGAAGGAAAAAAACAAAGCCAGCACAAATTTCCAATTTGAGAGAAACTTTTATATACAACATGTAGGCCTACATCACTGTGCTGGGAAACACACACACACACACACACAAACAAAACAAAGAAAAAAGAAAAATCAAACCTGATACAGACAGAACCTACCCATAAAACAGTCTCTCCCACATTTCGCAGCAGTACAGTATGGGGAAAGGTTCAAGTAAATACTGAGCTTGCCAAAACAACCCTTACTTAATTTCTATTACTGATTGCTTAGGCTAGATACACTGTATATAGCATGATGTTTCTGGTCGAGGTGAGGATTTAGCTTTTAACGTTTTGCGAGATATTCAGAAACCACTCTATGAGATGTCAAAGAGCATGCAGTTCTAAGGGGTATCAAAAGTTATTCGATGAAAATCGGTTTTGAAATGGCCGAGATATCCAAAAACAAGGTGAAACAAAGAGATCCTAATAAAGTTGTGGCATGTCGCCTTTTATTATTAGCACTTTTTGGGATATCTCAGCCAGTGAAAACCAATTTTCATCAAATAAACGTTGAATCCTTCTTAAAATTACATGCTCTTTCATATTTCATAAGAGGCTTTTCATTATCTCACTTAGGAATGTTCAAATATGAATCCCCACCTCAACCAGTACTGTACAGTCCCTTTAAGTCCTGGCAGCCACAAGAAACTACTTCATACAGTAGTAACAGTCTACTTGTGTAGACCTACTATAACTGAGTATTACTTCATACATATGAGTGGTACTGTCTCTGCTAAATTAAAGTGCTGGTGATAGGTGACTGGGAGCATTAGCCTGTAAGTTACAGGCTAATGCTCCCGGTTCTGTAACTCATGCATGAGAAATAGAGAAACTTGAAAGAAGCACAGGTACAACCTATGTAGCTGTATTTTTTACAACAAATGCCAATAACCAGGGAGCTGATAGAGGTCTTAGAGGAGCTGAATATCTTCCAAATTTGTGCAAATTTACGAAGGTTCTATAGTACAATTCAATGCATAGCATTCCACTGGCTTTGACGTTCCATGTGCCTACAGTTTTACAGTACATGATGTAGTCACTCTTCCATACATTTTTGATATGGAGACTAGTTAAGAAGAGGGTGTTGATTTTAACAGGTTTAAGCTAAATTCCAGAGGAATTGTTGAAATCCTGTATGAAACTTTCAGGTAAAACAATGTCTTTCAGACGATGTGTTTGGCTAATTGTAAATGCATATAGGGGTCTATGAAGTTTTAATTCAAAATGAGCTAAGCCCCATTTGAAAGTATTTAAAGTCCATCATCAGACAGAGCAAAATCAAATCTTTCCAGTAATACTAATACCTCACTTGTGACATGAAAAGGAATATTCTACAAGATATTATTAAAAATATCCTGTATCTTTATATTTTCTTTGTTTTTTAGCAGCTTAAATCACAAATATCTCAACTTAACAAGAATGAGTTAGCTCGTTTTGCGATAAAACTACAATTAAGAATAAAGACGAACCAAAAACAATAAAGAACAATTTTTTTCATGATTTTTGTTTGTGTGTCCTAATTCTCTGCACACTAATTTTTAAACAGTTGCTGCCAAAAATGTTGAAAGGGACAGCGACAACTGATCAGTTTGTTGTGATTGAATAGTACACACAACTTAAACAGAAATGCTGGGTTTTTTGTTGTTGTCAAAAAGGCATATTTTATAAACACCTGCTATAAAGCTAATAAAGGGTATATTAAACTTCTCCTTTGCACGGAGCATGCAAGGGTACGATTCACGAAGGAGAGACTCTTGTTTCTTCTCCTCTACAATTAGAGAAAAAAAAATTACATAACATAACGATAGGGTGCAACAAAACAGTGGACAGGTTTAAGTTAGATGATGATCATATGCAAAACTCCGGTCATTTTCACCATCCTTTGGTCCACACACACAAATGCTTATACAGAAACACTATCTTTTTTAAAGGTCCAATCCTCTGGAATAGTTTACTGCTCCTTCAAAATTTCCATTCCTTAATGGTTTTAAACGTGCATATAAAGATCATCTTATGAGTTAGTATTCTTCCTCCTATGTTACTACTGTACTGATTTGTTTGAAGGCTACTTTTGTAATGTTATCTACTTATTTTATAATTATGCGGTTGTGTTTGTGTCCTTCTTAATGTAATATTTATATTTCCAGGGTTAACATGTCGTAAAGACTTTAAAGTTCTTTTTGTTGATCTACATTCACATGCACTGAAACAAGTTTTTCTAAGTTTGTAGTTGTACATAATGTATGTGTCTTTGAATTTTTATGTATTTTATGATGAATGAAAATAAAATAAACTGAAGTGAACTGAACATGGTTCTTAAATTAGTAGCTACAGCTCGGTACTGAACTTCTACATGTACAACAGGTAGCTCTCAATCTCGCCAGCCAGGTCAGGCCAGGCATCTCTCGCTAGCTAGCTACTGCTGCCAAAATGCAGCTGCGCTGCGGTGGCGGGATGGACCGAGGCCGTACCGCGCTACCACCGGCCGGCGCGGCGGTACCGTATACCGGCGCGAGTTTTGTACACAAGACACATGTATGATTTGACGTTTCTTGGTGTCATCGGAAATATGTCACGTAAAGGACAACTTAGCATACGAGTCACAACATTATTCCTCAGAACACCGTCATAAAATTGTTCATGGGTAAATTTTCATACTGAAAAGGCCAAGGGCCCAAGGAATTGGGGATACTTTCAAACAATTTGAGATGCCGTTTTCTTTTTTCGAACCATAAAATAACATACAATAACACGTAGAAATCGCCGCACAGGGCAGCGGCGGCAGCTCAGACAAGTTGAAAGTACTACTAAATCTCTACGAAGCAAAGAGACAAATAAATGACGAGGAACCTCTTCTACTTACCTGCACACGACCTTGTTTTCCATATTTTCCATAACAGCAATATGATTGCCAGAAGATGGGACAAATCCCCAATTAAACGGAAAATATTCATGGTGGTCTGCTCTCTTTCGTGTCAAAGTAGAAGATGGCTGAGTTGACGTGGCGTGCAGCGCTGCACTCCAGAGATGATACATTCGATCAGTGTGTCTTGTACGCAGATGGAAAGTGGCAGTGCGGATCAGCGAAATTGAGCTTCAGTAACGTTACACGTCGCGACATAAAACCCAATGCTCGACGTGTAGCTGGGCTCAGGTTTTTTTTTTTGTAAGCATGACACATGGCAAAAGCGGAAACAACCATACTGTACATGTACAAGTACCGTTATTACTAAACTCTTTTTTCCCTGTATGTACTCCGAAATCATCTATCCGGACATAAATTTATATGAATACATGATCTTCTTAGTATCATGAAATAAGCACGATTTGATACGGGAAATATACATTGAAACTTTTTTTTTTTTGTGGTTACCATTGGTGCTAGTGAATTAATTTGTTATCAAATTTTGCTGAATCTGCATAATTCGACAGTTTTCGTGCCGTCGCATATCAGCTAGAATAGAAAGAGAAAGTATACTTGGCCGTGCAATGACCCGTAAAGAGGGATGTCTACTTCTGCGTTGTTGTCATTGTCTCAGCGAGTGGGTCCGTTGGTTTGGCTCTTTTATTTAGAAACGTCTGGTCCGCGGACTACACGTAGGGCAAGGGAGTGACTAAACTCCAAATAACAACAAACAAACAAATTAATAAAAAACAAAAACAAACATGCACACAAACAAGAACAAATGCATGAACCTGTCTGTATATATCTACCAAATTTTGCAATGATTTATACAAAAAATCATTCCACTAAAAAATGGATACTCATTGACTGATTCTCTAGCTACCTCTTGTTGTTTCAGCAGCCTGACTGTAACAGGGTTTAGACCGGGGGTATCAATTCTGTTTCTATATAGTCATGAATTATACCACTATATGTCTTGGTACTTTGTACTATAATACAGCTATGATCAATACAATCGTCATGTAGGCCTATTACTACAACAGGGATGCCAAGTTCAAAAAATCTTTATGAGTGAGATTTTCATGACTCGGCATCGCTCGGCATCTCGGAGCGCGAATGTGCGCGCAAGCGAGGGTGTAAGAGGGGTTTTCCCCCTGTGGCCTCCCACGTTAGGGAGCTTTTTCAATGTTTAGCTCTTAAGTTGAGTGACCATTTTTTACTTATTTGAAAGACGTAAGGGAAATATACCTTCAATTCCAACTGTCACTTTAATCTTTTGAGCTATGCTCCTTATTATAGGCCCAAGTTGCAGACTTCGCCCAATGCGTGAGAAAAATGGGTGCCATGCGTGAGATCGTGAGACAGACCCTAAATGCTTGGGTCTCACGCAGAATGCGTGAGACTTGGTAGCTCTGCTACAACTGCTATAGTCACTATTACTACTTCTACTACTGCCACTACCTCATGCTTCTACAACAGCTTGATTCTCATATGATTGATATAATAAGCAATAATTTCTTATTTATTATATTATGATCATTACTGTAATCATAAAACCATATAATCATCATAATGCATTCAGTGACCTCTCACCTTTTGATTTCAATGTCATTTCAATGCAATTTCTGTTTCTACTTCTCTTCTTTACCACATATTTGTAGCAATTAATGGACATTCACAGCTGATGGTATACAGTAGTGAAAAATGGCTCTCAGTCAATGCACAGTGACCACTACCTGACCCTTAATTGACCTTTAAAAAGGTATGTTTACCATTGGAAGCAGTAAATCAATAAAATGTTTGAGTTATCACATTTGATGCATATTTGTAGGTCAGCTGTATCACAAAACATCCTTCCACATACAAATTTTGCAATAAGGCCTAAAATGTAAAGTTGTACAATGTATAAGGAGATAGCTGTATCACAATTTTTCTCAATAAGCCATAACTGTATAGACGGTTTATTCTAGAAACATTATTATTCACATTTTGTAAATTTAACAATACTTAAAGGGAAGATAAACCCCAAGAACAATGTGGATTGAGTGAAAGCAGCAACATTATTAGAACACACCAGTGAAAGTTTGAAGAAAATCGGCCAATCGATGCAAAAGTTATGAATTTTTAAAGTTTTGGTGTTGGAACCGCTGGATGAGGAGACTACTAGAGGTTATGACGTATGAGTGGACTACAATATCAAGAAAATATAAAGAAAATACTACAAAAATCCATTTTTCATGAAAATTACATATTCCATCAACTTGATATTGACATATTAAGGGTAGCAATTATTCCCCCTGCTTTCTGAAAGCGGTTGGTCCACTGCTCTTTCATAATTCTAGAAAAGTGAATTTTTGTTGAATATCCTTTATATTTTCTTTGTATTGTTGTCCACTCATACGTCATATCCTCTAGTAGTCTCCTCATCCAGCGGTTCCAACACCAAAACTTTAAAAATTCATAACTTTTGCATCGATTGTCCGATTTTTCTCAAACTTTCACTGATGTGTTCTACTAATGTTGCTGCTTTCACTCAATCCACATTGCTCTTTGGGTTTACCTTCCCTTTAACACATATTATACTGATTAACACTTTTACATTGGTTGTTTCTATCCCTAACTCACATTTTAGAACTATTTTGAAGCACTACAGCTGGGTTTTGTTTCATCTGCAAATGGTAAATAATACCTTTAAGAGCTCTCAGCTCAACTTACATTCATGTTGTTGTTGTTTTTCACATTTTGCACCAGGTCATTCATAGCTATAGTTCTGATAATTTATATTTTGCAAAATATTAAGTAACCTGTGACCTGACTCATCACTGGTCACTGCATGTGAACAGGTGTATAATCATCTACATATTCCCCCCCCCCCCCCCAGCTCCAATTGTGGTTGAAAAATTTCACTATTAGCCAAAGTTCAGTGACCTTTGTCCTTGAGGGCTTTGCTCACAATATAAACAATAGATGTGTACCTTAGGTATATAGGCCCGAGCATCATGAAAAGCCATCAAAACTATGACATCCCATTAACTGTTACACTTACATCCCAAACCTATGACCCTAATTTCCACATGTTCCTAATTTGTGTATGTTACCCAATGCAGCAGGCTCAACAGTGTTTAGTAAATAAAAGACAATTGTTCTGGAGTTATGGGAGCAACGCACAATTCCTCATGGATATACAGATAGAAAGATGTAGAATATAATGTTGATGACTCTGTTCACTCGTCTAGACAAGTAAAAAAAGGCACATATAAACTTTCGCTACATATCGTAATTGGTTGCTCCCGATGGCAATTTATTACAAAACCAAAAGTATCACAAGTCCACAAACAACAGAACACAATTTGTGAGGGCTCTTTCCAACATATCGGGTGAACGACCATGCATTACAAATATCGAATTCATGATGAGCTTGCCTCAACTCAAACTCTTGCTGTAGTAACAGAGGTCATAATTGTGTTGAGAGAAATAAATGATAGATGTATAACATCTTGGAGAAAACTCAATTATGGGAAATCCACTAGGGACAATGACCTCATGTACATGCACCTAGAGCGAAAAGAAAATACCAAATATAGCGGGCCATTTAAACATGAACCTATAGGGGTATCTTAAATAATAATGCTAGGGTCTGGTGGATGCATTGCAACATCAGATACCAATACAGAACTCAACATGGGAACAATCCTACATCTATCAACTCTCATTCCATTTAATCTGGGGATGGCAACTGCTCTTTAATTTTAAATTTACGGCTGCAAAATGTATTCTGCAGCTTAAACAGACTAGGAGCCCCGAAGTGTTTGGTTAAAAAAACCAAAACAAAACATCCCAAAAACACACGAACAATACCCTCACTTAAAGATACAAAGAAAAGTACAGCAATTAATGAGTCATTAAATCCCCTCTGTTTGAAACACAGAAATCTATGATTACAAAGACAGGAAAAAGTTGCCACCATCTAATGGTGCTGTAATTGTTCATTCATTCCATCAGTATTGCAGAAATCTTTCATAAACACTCGCCAGCTCTTTCCTGGCAAGCATAAAGTTATGCTAAGGCAAGTAATCTCCATGAATGACAAAAATTGCTCATGTATGGACAGAACTGGTTGCATTTTACGGACATGGGTTTTCAATTGTCAATACACAATACAAAACACAGCCAAACAGAAATAATAGACAAAAGATTTTTTTTTAAAACTTTGCATCAGCGGTAAAAGTCCAAATGAAAGGGCCTATATCTGGCGATATCCGAAGGACAAAAAAAAACAAAACGGTGAGATCAAGTTGGGGAATACGATATGAAAAGATTTAATTTAATCAGCCAGGAGAAATTCTGGCTTAGACCTGGGTAAAAAATTACATAAAATAAATAACCACGCAAAACTAAATGAACTTCACTTGCAAGAACAACCATATTGGATTGCCCCAAAGGGTACATACCCTGCAGCAACACTACAAAAATTCATGGCCTTTGTCTATCGATGCATTGAGGTCACTACTCCTGTAATAAGTTCACTCACAGAGGTGTAATAACATGAATTTGCAATGCATTTCGATTCAATATGAAACAAGTCTTAAGGACTGCCCATGCGACAAGACATAGACATGGCTGCCATATGGCATATCTACTTCAACAACTAAACTATACTCTACTGTCGCGAGTAAGATTAAGGATATTTACAATCATGTAAAATGGCCTTTAGACATCAGGTAGTTTGTGGATAAGTTACCCCAAACAAGGAAATCATTTAGAGCAGAGTAAGAAATGGTTGAATTAAAAGAGCATTACAATGGAACATTAAAGTGTAACAACTCCTGATGATAAGTGGGTCATAAACCGTCTGCCGGTCTAGTATTGCAGAGCATATGATGTGATATCCAGTGGACCTAAATACATGTATCACAACACATCTGATGCCATGCAAGCAAAGGACTGTATGCACACAATGTCCCATTAATTTAGCTATTTCACACTTGGGATACAAAATGCCTCATTTCATGTACTTCTCGAACATTTTCCTCGGAACTTTGCTCCAAAGCATACTACTCACTCACACCCCTTTTCTACAAATGGTACAAAACATACTTGGCATTTTCCTTCTAAATTCCTTTTTATATCAATGGTTCTTATTAATAGCAATAACTTCCTTGCTGGGGTAACCTACACCTTTCTACTGTATTTACATTGGCTTTGCCTACTGTTTTTTTTTTTCTTTTAGTGTATGTGTGTAATATAGAATATAGAATTTTGTTGCCTTTCAGTCTGATCAAGTCAAATATAATATCTGCAGATGGATGAAGAGCTTTTGATCAGCATCATAGAGACTAGAATGAATGATGAACACTGCCACATCGGACAGAAAGTCTGCCAAAACACTGACTAAAAAAAAGATTTCTCAGTCGGGGTAAGCGGAAGGTTCCTCGAATCTCCTCAATGAGAGCATCTGAGTGTAGACTTTGGCCCATAAACGTCTGCACATTCACTTGGTGCTGCCCGCGAGAGAGACGAAAGCACAAGAACACGGCGTGACACATCCAAGAGCGCTCTAGTATTTGTATCCTTGCGTGACATAATGCACAAAACTCTTGGGACTCAACATGTTCATTGCAGCATGTTCCCATATACACTGTACACAAAAGATGTGAAGAAATGTCTGTATCTCCTACAAGAATACACGATTCCAATGATCACTGAAGACAAAATACAAGCCAGGTGTTACACAAGCATAAAGTCCACTAAACTTGCAAGAGGAGAGAGGTAATGCCCACAGTGAACAACACAATTGACACTACCACCATAGAAAAAATGTTTGCCAACAACTTGTTTACTCCCCTATTCACATGGGCATTTGCACCAAAAAATAACAATAAAATAACAGATTAAAAATATATGACAAAAAAAAAAGTGATGAGTTCACATACTTCTGAAGAAACCTGTCTCTCATGCTTGCTGTGCATACCTAAGACACCAGGAGGAACCCAATGACAATGAACCTGCTCGTGTATACCCACATGTGTATATCAAGCACATGTGCCATGATTCAACATAAGAAATTGGTATAAGAACACACTGCGTCACTCAAATGCAGAACATATGCATAGACATACTTTGCCGAAAACGTTTTAACTTTATAGAGCAAGCACTACATATCTAGTGATTCTCCCATCCCCCCCCCCCCCCCAAAAAAGGAGAAAAATCTATAAATTGACTGAAAATTCTTTGTTATTTTGTTTTCAAAAGATCATTACTGTCAAGGCCAAAAACATTTTTTTTTTTTTTTCAGGGATGCCCTATAAACCTGACAAGCTACAAAGTCAAGCAACATGGAAGAATAACTTACTTTTCTAAGCATCACTGGTTGAATGATGCCTATTTGTTTAATCAGCCATAAAGTGATTATTCAACGCAACACATCTCACACACACACAAGCCGTCACGGGTAAAACACAGTCCAAAAGAAACATTATAATGACTGCGAACAGCTGTGATAGACACAAACATTCAATTTACACAGAACAAATAATTTACTGACAAATTTCATCCTGTGTCACTGGGGCTGGAAAAATATGTCACAATGAACAGGAAATACAAGGAAATTCAAATACTGGTCTGAATTTTGTGTTCACTAGCAGGGCGTTTGAGACCAAATCAAGCATATGCACCAATATATGTACCATATGTACCAATTGTCAATTTCATAGAAACATCGGAAGCTTTTTAACAAATATAAAATTTCTTCCCTTAATTCTAGACAGATTCCTTGATGTTTTTACTATAAAAAAAAAACACAACCTAAACAAAAAAACAACCTATAACACAGAAGTAAAGAATGCCAATTTCCCCCTCCCCCATAATCTCCCCAAAAAAGTTTATGTATGTGGGTCTCTACATGGTAGAGACACACTTGTCATTGACACAGCACACTGGACAAGTGGCTAAAAAATGGATACAGCATATTCCATCTACTCACATAATCCCTTTTTCTGTTTTTGTATTGCAAAGTTTTGAGACTAAGTTGGCATATTAGTGCTTCAGTAGACAAAGGAGTGTAGGTATTTTGAATGAAGCTTCAGAGTATGTGAGACAGGCATTCAAATCACAATCACATTTATACTTACATACAAAGTGTAGTTTGTAGACCATTCATTGTATATGTGTATCTGTCATTTCAAAATAGGTTTCTCCTACAAATGTTCTACACACTGGTGAGGCATGCAGTCCTGATGTTTGATCATGGCATACACTTGTGTCCTTCATAGATCACTTTTGTTTGTTTGAATTTTCAGTGTTCAAAGACAAGCTGCTCTCTAACTGTTCTGAAGATGGGATATTGATGATTTACACCAACATGTCCAGCATTCATGAACTTGTAAGATTTCAAGAGACCTCTGGCGACAGTGTAGACTTAAAGCCTCTTTCAAGAAGTATTGAACACAAGTACATCAATTGAATGAATGCAGTCAAATAAAGGCAACATTCTGAGAATTCTTATGAAAAAAAAATTTACAAGTCAGTTGTCATGAGTAGTTATTGGTCAAAGAGTATGTTTTGTTTGTGTTTTTTTTTAAACATGGGTGTTTTCTGGCCATTTCGAGATTGCCTTTTTATTCTTGGACTGCACTGTCCCTTGTGTTGTTGTTTCATCTGTCGTACCATAACAACTCCTCCTAATTAACCATCAAGATAATATATCTTTGCAGGTGGCCACAGACTATCTACCTCAAGCAGTATGATAAATAAATTGATTCTCGTAGAAATGTGTCTACACTGAATGACATTTTGCATACACAACAAAATGGTGTCACAACCTTGGAGCCTTTTTAAACATTCCATGAAGCCAGAGGGATAATATGAATGATGACTGACCCCGAGTCCAAACTGTCACATTTTCTACTACTCTGCCAAAATTCAAATATCATCTCCAGTACTGGTATCACACTTGCTCTCTTTCTACCTCTCTCTCTTTCTGTAACTGCTTAGCTGAAAATTTTGCTTTTGCAGTGCTTTTGCTGGTGAATATTCATCCATATAGCCACACTATGCAGTGGTTTTAAACCCAGTCACTTCTACTCATCAAATGTGCACATAGTGTAAAAGGACACAATTTGCAAATGATTATCTTCAAGAAATGTGACACACGAAACAATCCAAACAAATATTAGTGTATGAAATTGAAAGAAATGTGATATTGTACAAATAATTTGATAGAAACTAAACATACACAAGACTACCTCAGAGACACAATCACACTGTCCAATGAAAGTCACTACAACTGAGATTGGCACTGAATCTAACGACTGCATGACACGCCTGTTTCCAAGGGATAAATGCTGTTTGACGTGTCTACGGATAAAGATACGCAGCCTTCCGACAGATTCAGCAAAACAGAGACAGAGGACGCATGGTCTACTTGTATCAAGAGTGCTGCAGGCCCTGACAATATGTAATAATCCAAATCTTGTCCTCTCATAGGTTCTCAATGGCCTTTATAAACAAGGAGCATGTTCATACTTGCAAAAGAAGAGTGATGAAAGCAGGACCCATATTTGTATAATTATGTAAGCAATCTTGTATAAATGTGCATGTATAAGTCAGTAAAGGAGAGCAAAATATGAGTGCTCCCTCCGGCCAAAATCACATAGAGGGGGTAATCTGGGTAGCACAGGAATGACTCTGACCACTGTATAAGCTGTTATTTTTGCGAGGGTTTAAGATTCACGAATTTCGCAAATCACTGTCAGTCCGCGAGTTTAACACGTGAAAATGTCGCTATGCACTAAGGGAATAGTGCACTTACAATAGTGTCGGTGTCAATTCGCGAAAACGGTCATGACCTGCTCATTCGCAAAAATATCTGTATGTGAAAAAACAGCTTATACAGTATTATCACTTGGTGAGGAATTGGTCTTACACCATAATGTCTACTGACACTCCTACCGCAACAAGCCTATTGGTGATACATATTGTTGAGATTGAAGGACAAACATTAATCACACGGGAGAGACCATGCTGCTTCAATAAATCCTGCCCTGTAGTGAAGAGAGAACTGCCATTTTGGGAGTGTGAATATGGTGAACACTTGGATTGGATAAAACCTGATGAATTTTACACAACTATTCAACAACAATACATGCATAATACTACAACTTACCAACTTACTTTAATTCTGGGGACAACAAAAGCATGCTAGGCTTTGGTTAAACTGGAATAAATACACTCCTTTCTCATCATTTTCCTCTCTCTCTGTTTTCCCCACCATTTCTTGGAACAAAGAAGCGTAAAATACGAAACACAGGTTGTGATGAAACGCAGACGGAAAAGGACAAGGTAGGCGACTGGACAAAGCAGCAAACTACAAACTGTGCAATGGCTATCAAAACTCCACAAGCTTTTTGGCGGTGACACAGCTGGTAGGATTCTCCCCTCTCGCACAGTCGGCATCTCCATAGCCACTGCCAAAAACTTGAGGCAGAAGTTTGATTGGTTGCTCTTCCTCACCAGGTCTTTTGTTCACATTAAGAGTCAGGTGCACTGGTGAATTTACGCCACCATTCAAGAGTACAGAGTCTGTTTCTTTCTCTGGAAAAGAGGCGGGGAGTCTCGTGGCCCATGTGCAGTCCCCCACCGCGTCAGCAAGGTCTATGCCTTGGTGCTTTGTTGTTGGTAAAACTCGCCTCCTGGGGCAAACTTCTGCGCCTGCTCTTTCACCTTCCTCTCATATTGCATCCGATTTTGTCTGAAAGAGAGATGAATGCGTAACACTTGATTACTACTCCTGGTTTTATTTTCAAGAGCATCGCGTACAGATATTCTAACAAATTGTTACTTGTGCTATCAATTTCATGGTTGCAAAGGTAATCGTTACTTTACCCTTCACAACAAAAAAAAAAACAACAACAAGTAACAAGAGCCAAATCTATTATTGGATGTTTTTACTCAGCGATTCTCTGTAAATAAACAAGTAATGTGCCCTGCATTCGAGGTAAAGGGTGATGCACTAGCGTGATGTTATGCCCCAGATATGACTTTGTGTCTTGGCTCATGCAGCATGCTAGAGATATACTGCACGCGATCCAGTGTTAGCATGGCTTCATTCTTATTTTAATTTTTAGAAACGACATTTTTTTTGTTGCGTTTTTGTTTGTGCATGTTTTTACATGCATGCAGTATATTTTCACAATTCAAAGGGAACACAAAAATAAAACCACTGCAAAAATTTCAGCTCGTACAGCAACCATCCTGTATCATGTAGCCGAAAAAGCTTTGCCTCCACGCGATATCATTCACAACTCAACACCAACTGCAAACAATTTTTTTTTTTTTTTTTTTTTTTTGTCCACAGGCATGTAGTTATTGCCCTCTCTGGTGTATCCAAAGAATCACTTACTGGTATATTGTGTATGCTTCTGCCTGAGCTGGGTCATTGATGTTGGGGTCATTTAGTAAGTCCTGGATACCCAACAGAATCTGCCAGATAGGAAACCAAAGTTCAGCATGACATGCCAAGAATATTCAGTGTCTGCAGAGATGTATCCTTCATAAGCTTCAAATACAAATTTCTCTCCATTAACCTACAAAGTGCAACTAAATCCATATGTTCAAACTTCTCTTTGTGGATGGGAAATTCAGTCAAATAATTAGTTCCTAAGATTTCCAAGACTACCAGAAGAATCACTTACATACCAATACTTGATGTTAAGCATGTTATAACATTTTTTTTTTTTTCAGTTTTAAAAGCTCTGAGAGATGAAGCAGTGTACAGTTTAGGCATTCAAACATGATTTTTGAGATAGCTTTTGTAACTGCATACATTTCAGAACTCTAGTATATGTTTTGCTGGAAACCAAAGGTGTAAGATCAATTTTCTCCCTAATTTCATGTTTGAAAAGACAAGATCAAGTTCCCTTGGATGTGAAAAATATTTAAGAAATTGAAATTTTTTCTCTACATATACATCTTGAGCAGTCTTAAAGTGTCATTGCAGAGCAAATCAAATATGGGTGATACATCAAATACTTATCAAGAGTTAACACATAATAATGACCATGGGTATTTCCATGTGCACACTGGGAGACCTTAAGTACAAGGGATTAACATGAAAATATTCACAATATGCCCATTCAACAAATAATGCTCAAAATAATCACTCGCTTGCAATTCACCAACTTTTTTTTTTTTTTGTTGTTGTTGATTGTGTATAAGTCACTTATCGGTCAAGCCCCCAGTTACATATCCGAATTATTAGTGTTTAAATCTCATCGACATACTCATAATTTGCGCAGTTCTAAGGACACTTTTCTTTTACAGATTCCAACATGTAAAACAAAAGTAACATTGGGAGACAGAGCATTTGCCTGTGCAGCTCCCAAACTCTGGAATGATCTACCACTAGAAGTCCGGAAATCCCCAACAGTAGCAGTCTTTAAATCACGACCCAAAACACATCTCTTCTTTTAACTGTTCGTTATTATCAAGCACATCAGAAGCTTTTGCAGCGCAGAAGAATATATGTCTATAGGTTTTGCGCTTTATAAATTGATATTATTATTATTATTATTAAAGTAAATTTCAGCACAGATGTTGCTTTTGCTCCACTTGTACCTGTTTGATTGTGACGGCCGGTCTCCAATCTTTATCCTCGTCCAGGAGAGACAGACAGACAGTGCCAGACGGATACACGTTGGGATGGAACAGGGGAGGCTCAAATTTACCTGCAGGGGAGATGGAGAGATATGCTTCTGAAAAGACTGAACGATGCCACAGATGGTCATTTAGATTTACTTTGGTGGAGGAGA
Organism: Diadema setosum; assembly: GCF_964275005.1. Classification (NCBI taxonomy): domain Eukaryota; kingdom Metazoa; phylum Echinodermata; class Echinoidea; order Diadematoida; family Diadematidae; genus Diadema; species Diadema setosum. The sequence goes on along the minus strand of NC_092692.1, from coordinate 15,040,945 downwards.
AGGAAATCTTCATCCCATGCTCTTGCTCAATGTGCCTAATGTAAAAGGCATCACGGTACAGCGCTGTGTCAAGTTCAGCCAACGGGACTTCCTCCAATATCAACAGCTGTAAATTTTAATGAATTATTCATATTCTTTTATTCTAATTTTAATAATTCTCGCTTGTGGACAGCCACGCAATTTCAAAATACCCTATTGTGTGACATTTGTTTGTTTGTTTTTGTTTTTCAAGCACAAACCCTAATATAGAAATAAATGACCATAGCACTGGACAGGGACACCTATACATGTACTTTTGATAGGCAACTGGTAATTCCTCTTCACCTGCATGACAGTAAGTTTTACTGTAAGTTAATTTGTATAACATTGATTGCCTCCAGAATTACACAACTTCCTCTAAGAGCAAAAGCATCTTTTTAATATGAAAGAGGAAAAAGGATTTCAATACTTGTCAAAGGTGGTATCTCACTGAGCGGTGAATATTTGCAAATGTAACAAATTTCAAGTTTTGTCAGGTTTCATAAGCAGTTACAATGAATTCAGTTTTCATTATTACAAACAGGTTTTCTTGTCATAAGGAGATTTTAAACATGTTCCAAATTTCTTTGCGACAAGAAAAACTGGTTGCAGGAATAAAAACTCCCAGCAAATTCTATTGCAACTGTATATGAACGCTGATGAAACCAAAAATTTGCAAACACTGGCCACTCAGTGAAATACACTATAACGTCAAGCTTTAATTGAGAACTCACATTTAGGTGGTGTTGTTGGGTAGTCATCTTTGAAGATCATCCGAAGACGGTAAAGACCCTCTTCCCATGGTGTCTACAATATGAAAGAGATAAATTGAAATTCACATATTTAGTCCAGGATGGCAAATATACTAACAAATCACAGGTAAATAATGGTTTGGGTAATGTGGTCCGATAATGGATGTGATACAGAGAAAAATGTGCAAATATATATACACGAAAAGTGATAGATTAAAACAGAAATTAAATGCAACTTGAAAAGAAAAAAAAATCACACTTGCAGTAGTTACAGTTTTGAAAAATCTATAGCACAAGAAAAATGCTTCTAATTCTGTAGTTTGCGTAGTTCTTACGCGAACAATGTGTGAAGTATGCGTGGAATATCAGTGATCGGTCGTGAAAATTTTGCCGCTATCGTGGTCACGCGCGAGTCATGCGCGATTCATACGCAATTCATTAGTGATAATGCGCAGATTATGCATGGTTTTCCGTGGACCTCAGTCGTCGCGCACGACCATGAATTCGTCCTAGGGACCTTTGCGTGCATATGTGCTGAAAGTGCGTGGTTTGTTAGTGATTTTCATCGTGTGTATCAGTGAAAATTCTCGACCGACAAGCAGGCACAACCAAATTTCTTGCGTGATTCATGCGTTTATGCAACTTCTGGGCAGTGTGACCGGGCCTTTAAAGTACTGTTGTTCACATCTGACATTGGATCACAATTCTGAACACAGAATTGTGACCTGTGGCTGATGACAATCATTTTCAATGTCTGAGAAGAGGGGGATAACCATGAAAAAGAAAGCCAGCTTGTCCTGCATTTGACTAAAATAATATGGTAGTGTCCTTCACTACAATTAAACATTCAATATGACTGTACATTTCCCTTTCAGAGTAGAATACATAATGAAATCCCTGATACCAATGAAATAAATCAAAATATTTCACACTTACATTTGTCTTTCCTGGAATTGCTGGAAAAAAAAAACAAACACAACAGAGAAGAATATTAAACACATTCAGAATCTGACATAATTTTCTTTGATGTTCAAACAAAATACCTACTTGTATATCAACTGGATATATTTTTTAGCAGTTATCTCATGTGTTTGCAGGAGAAAAGTTTTAGATTGATAAAAAACTAATACAGCAAATGTCTTGCAATAAGAGTAAATAACATTGCTTCCTACTGTCCTTGCACATTAGCTCAGGTACAGATATTTCAAGAATGATAATTTTTCCTTTCTTTCTCTGTCACCATCAATAACATTGTATTGTTGATGTGTTTCCTTTTATTTCACAAAAAACATAATAAAATCCAGCATGACTGTTGTCATGTTAGAGCATCAGATAAGGATTTCCCATTAAACTAAGCACTAACATTACATCAAACAGCAAACATTTGATATGAGCTACACTATCATCACTAAGTGCTATGATTTGTTCAATAGGATCACGGTGACCACTCACTTCAACAGCATACTGTCTTGTTTAATTCTTGTTTACTGTAAAAGGGGAAATTTTTGTGCATTTCACGCAACCAGAAACTAATGCAAAAATAAAAGAACACATAATGTTGCTTGCTGTATGTTCCAGTATGTACCAGGGGTAATATCTTGATTAAAAAAATTCTGAGCATGTAGGTTTGCCCATTTTTGTTTGAATTTGTCCATTTTTGTTTGAATTTGTCCATTCAAAAGATTCTTTGCCTGCCTCAGCAAAGGCATCCATTGGCATTGTAAGATGAACATGATCAATTCAAAATCAGCTTTTGCGGCATTCATTCTCTCTTCACTCTATGCTGGTGTTGATATGATACAATGTTGTCAGAAGCGCATCTCTGACCATCACTTTTGAGAAAAGAATAGGGTCAGTGGTGCTAGTGGTGCTATTAGCCACCATTGCACTGTGCAGATATGTAATGTATCTTACCACATTCCCAGTTCATTAGATTTAATGTGCCATCTGCATTCTTGGTTGGTTTAGCTACAAAACCCTGAAGGAATATGAACAAGAACAAAGATAACAATTACTTTCTACACAGATGATACAGCTTTGGGGTTCATCTATCACATATCAAATTCCTGGCTTTTATAATGGGTTCAAATCAATGGGCTTGACAACTAAACAGGTCTATATGTTTGACACAAATATTCCTTCCATACCTCCACTCATTTCTCTTAATACCCAAATCACAGACCAATATAATACCATCAGGAAATCAGATTTGTAGATTTGTAGAATGGAAGGAAAGAGAGTAGATGCCTGCCAACACTAAAACAACATAATTGTAACCAACTTCAGGTGTTTAAATCCCTCCCTTTGTCCCCTCCCGTCCCTTAAATTTCATCTGTTGCTTGCCATGATGACCAAAAGTAGCTTTTAAACAGTGAAATCACCAGTAACTGTCAATCAGAGATGGATCACATGGATGACCATAATGTACATTATACAGTAAAATGGATTATGCATGTAGAAGTGTATTGCTTGCTAACATTACCACGACAATGCTACAATGTATTCTCCTGTTTCTACAATAATACAATGTACAAGTACCTAAAAAAACAGCAACAAACAAACAAACAAACATAAACACAGAAAACACTCACAAATGGATGATCTTTCCTCCATGCTTTCCTCTCTTCTGACAATCTTGTTATCGCAATCCCAGACATTTTTGGCAGAGTTGAAGTCACAAAGTCTTGCACTACGTTCTACATGAAGAAGAAGAAGAAAAAGAAGGAGAAAAAAGAGGAATGTAGTTATGAAATTAATTAAAAGTGGAATAGGCGCTATGCACACACTGAAAGAACAATTCAAAGATTCAGAGTTTTCTGCACCTCTCGGGCTCTATTTAGGATCTACATGTTTTTGTTTCTAGGGTACATACATTGTATATATAAATTGGATTCCTTGTGTCATTAGACGTGTACACTCTGTATTTGTAAGACTAAAGAGTTGGTTTCTCACAGATTGATGGACATACGGATTACCCTTCAAAAAAAAGTGCATTAGATCTACCAATTACATGCATATTCAGAAACATTCCTTTCTGGTCCATTGTCATTCCTGTATGCTTTCTGAATCCTTCCAATTTCCTTCAACAAATGACTAAAAACTTTGGTTCAACTACGGTGATAATGAACTACTGTACAGATGTACAGTAGGTGGGCCTGAGAGCCATCACCTTTGATCCACTTTACAGAGGAGTAGACTGGTCCCATGGTCCACCACATGTGAGTTTTACTCTATTCAGTTCAAAGCTGGACATCGGACAGAAATGGCACATGCACTGTACATGCTACCCAATCAAGACTCATATCCATAAAAAAAAACCTGCACCAAGATTCGACCATGCCAAAATTCGACCACACGCAAAAGCATGTGGACACTGTACGTTTCTTCGTGTGGCCGGTGGACAAATTTTAGATGGTGCTATGGTCAAATTACAGGGTGTATACAATATGGACGGCTTGCTGTACGCAGCAGTCGTTTCTCAGCAATCATATTAAATACCGCCAACATTTCCAATAATTATCATTATTACAATATAACAGTGTCAACTATCAACTAGCCTGCAGATGTGCAGTGCATAAAGTGCAAGTGACTTCACTTCACACCATCCTGATGCAAGCCATACTGTATGAATCATGCTTTCAAAACAAACAAATGTTTTTTCACTTTCAGCAACTTTTTTTTTTCCAGTGGTCTTACTCTTATGATTTTAGTGTTTGCCAAACATGTTTTTGAAGTGACTGGAAGATTGGTCTGTATCTGGTCGTCGGTGATAAATCTATGCCTACACTTTAACGTTAACGTTGTAGTTGTACAATATGTAGACCCCTAGTTAGACAATCTATGTTCTGCACAACAGAAACTGCGTCTAGCTTTATGGATTCCCTCCTATATACGGAGGAGAGCTGATACAGTATTAAAAAAAAAAGAAAAAAAGATTAAGATAAAGACTCATCCCGACAGACAGATTTTTCTGTTTAACGTTAGTCTTTGACCAGATCTAAAAAAGATTAAAATGCAATGACCTGCCAATGTCAATGTCAATGTCATGACCCAATGCAAGTTTGAACGCAATACATTTATTACCAGTACCTCCCTCTACCACGATCACGAAGTCTACATAAAAAGCAGACTAGCTAACCAACGTTAGAAGTTCTAGCCTAACCGTTAGATGGGTTCTATACTATACACGGACACTGTAATCCTGTATCTCTTTCCCTGAGCCGAGTGATGAAAGAAGCTGGCTATTTCACAACGTGCAAGACCGACCGTGAAACTGAATGAATTTCAGTAGACTCTACGCGCGAACGACGGGACTAGTAGTAGTAGGGCCAAGTAGTGAAGTACCCAGGCAAACCGAATAAATAAATAAAAAAAATATTGTCGACATGGAGTTAACAAAGAGGAGATATTGCAGAGACTGGTTTAAAAGAGGGTCGTGAGGGTAGTTGAAAGTGAAATGCTAGCGCAGCAGTTCACACCAATCGGCCAAGCAAAGTAGAATAGAGTGAGATGGAGGGCGCATACGAGTTACGACCATGATTGCACTGCATTGCGCTTACGATACCCATCCGTGCATGCATGCATCTGAGCTGAGCCGACGATTGCTGCCAACAAAACGTGCACATTACACCTTCACTCGGAAGGGGTTTAAATCACTCCATTCGTAAAACACGAACGAGATGATGGAACACAAGATTAACAAGGCCCTTACCTGTAAATACAAATACACTTTCGGAGAGAAAAATACCAGCTTCCGAACACGCTCCGATGTTTTCCAAATACAGTGTATGATTGATTGATGAAATGTCGAGTACGGGTACGATCGAGCAGTGAAAAAACGCGCCTGTATTATGTACGTACGGTGTACGTGTGTCAGTGCGTTGTACATTTGTACAGCATGCACACAGAGTGAATGTGTGCAATACAAGATAGCGTGTGCGGCCTATGTAAGCATGGGATTCGCTTCAATCCCCACGATCACGTACTAAAATGAACGAAGAGGGAAAATGACAAGGTCACGTGATGTATCTGCTACTCTGCCAAGTCAAATTGAGAGTAGCTTCACCAACTACAGAGGGCAACTTACTAGTATTTTTGACATCTACCAAACGCTAGGGAAAAAAAAGAAACTGGACAGGGAAAATCAAACACGACGATAGAAGAGGTCTTCGCTGTGTCTCTCTTGTTTGTGTGCACGGTCATACACAGGGATATTTTACTTAGGAGCAAGAATAGATTATGTGAGAAACGCAAGCAGGGGAGCTCAGCGGCAGAGCGGAGGTAACCCCTTCCCACACGAGGAAGCTTTTCAACCATCTGTGGTGCACTTTTGTATAATGTTTGGAAAATTGTCAATCATAGTGATAAAATCAATATTCAAAGACAATTTTATGTGAAGGCTAAATCGTGATATCTGATTATGATTATGAGGCGTCTGTGTCTTCATTGTCGGCCTACATACGTACTAAAGTCTGTATTCAATTCAATTCAATTCAATTCAATTCATTTCATTTCAAAGGTTTTATTTTCACTTCTTTCAACAGAATGTATAAAAAGTAGGCCCTATAAATTCGACATGCGTTTGAAGGAATGATACATAGATAGCAAAGAATAACATTTGTCAGCCGCAAAGTGAGGCATTTTTTATACAAACATATTTATACATTCTGCGAAAAAAGTGGAGGTACCCACTCAAAAGACTGTGCTTGTACTATGTTTCAAGTTTATTCAAAGTTTCCACAATACAAAAATTTACATATAAACAATAATATGTAACAAGGAATACATTGTTGAATATATGCGATTAAAACAATTTGCAGAATATTTGAATATAAATTGACAATGTATGTAGATGCATTATAGATGTAAAGTGGAGGGGTCTTAGAAAAGCAAGCTTGTATAATAAGACCCCTGAAAGACAAGTTAAGACATGTAATGTAACAACTCACAAATATATACAAACATATTAAAGCCACAGAATAATTTTAGTGGAATCCCTCAAGAAGCGCAGCAACCACACCCCGGAGACCCAAAAAATTGACACCAAATTTATTGCCCCCCCCCCCCTCGAGTCAATTTAAAACTTTATCGGCTAGTGATATATGACCACAAGAGGGAGCAGTATTTTTTTTTTTTTTACTTTGTGGTATGGTCTCAGAACCCTCACTTCTCCACAGGTAAGGACCCTTTCAAAAGGAGAGTTTCTAATTTTTACCATAAACCAGAATTATACAGTGGCTTTAACATACATGGATGGATTCTAAGTGTACACACACACACACACACACACACACTACCTATGGAATTTTAAAGCAAAACATAATTGGCATTTAGACTATGTTACTCAAATGGAAAGCGATGAGATGAAGTCATGTATCTAGAATTTAAAAGGAGCAGCATCAATGAGACTGAGAATATCGATGAAGCAAATACTTCCGAGTCAACACTTTAAATCTGGAAAAAGTGTCACAGGGAAAAATGGGTGAATAACTTAACTATAAGTGTGCGGGAAATGAGAAAAGAAGGGAAAGAGGGCGATAGAGGAAACAGGAATAGAAGTAAACAGACGAGACAACTAAAAAATACAAATCTAAATAAAAAATATGGAGATGGTCCGAAGGGGGACGGAGATGTTTTACATTAAGTGGAATTGGAAATTCAGCGACTTGCCATGGTGCACACTTTGAGATGAATGTTAAGAAAAAATTGAAATAAAAAGCAAAAGAAATAAAAAATGAGGGACGATTTGATGCTCAGTAGGATTGACCCTTGAACTCTTCCTCCTTTGCTTCTTTCCCTGTCTTTGACCTCTTCCTGTCTCTCTTTTCTGTACTCTTTGACCTCTTGTTTATTCTTTCAACGCCTGTAAGAGAGCTGCTTTGTTTTTGTCTGTGTGTGCAATATTGTGTGATTTGTTTTATGTTACCTCTCTTTCTCACGCAATTTGTCTTATCGTTTCGTTTGACTAAATTACTATAGCTTTATTACTTACGAGGGGACTGAATTCTACAAGCTAGGCTTTTTAGCAGTTCCCCGGCCCCATACATTTTCGACATCTATTCCTTGATATGATTCAGTTGCAGTTTGCCTTTGCATCTCTTAAAACTATGTTTTGTTTTTCAAATTCATGAAATTCTTCCGTCGAGATGTTTTCATTGCAACTGATTGACAAATTGCCCTACATCTACGTAAATAAACACTGAACTGATCAGTGTTTTAGTAGTAGCCATAATAAAAATCATGGGCGTACATACTCGAGCAGGATTCGAACCTACGACCTCCTGATCACCGAACAGGCGTCATCTCGACTAGACCATCGAGCTTTCGCCAGACAGCAAGTGTTGGTTCTAATCCTCATAGCATGCAGCGGGTACTGCTTTGTTATTCAAATTCACGAAATTCTTCCGTCGAGATGTTTTCATTGCAACTGATTGACAAATTGCCCTACATCGACGTAAATAAGCACTGAATTGATCAGTGTTTTAGTAGTAGCAATAATAAAAATCATGGGCGTACATACTCGAGCAGGATTCGAACCTACGACCTCCTGATCACGATCTCATGTACGCCCATGATTTTTATTATTTATGCTACTACTAAAACACTGATCAATTCAGTGCTTATTTACGTCGACGTAGGGCAATTTGTCAATCAGTTGCTATGTTTTGTTTATTGTATTAATTCCGCTTGTGAATATTCAAAAGTCACATTGTACTCTATTTCTGTATATGCAAATATCATATTGTATTGTATACTTTTGTCGGAAATGAAATGAAATGAAATGATATCGTGGTATCTGTCACGTCTTGTTCCACTCATGTGTCTTCAGTTTCTTCTGCACGTACCAAGGCTCAAATTGAGGACGGTGCCCAGCGCTCACCGGCAATGAATAAAAAAAAATGTCATAATGATAATGCTATGTGTGTCACACTGCATGGGATAACGAGGTGGGAAAAAAATTTACTGATAAAGTTATCTGAAAATCTTTTCTCTGAGTTCAAACAAAAAGGGAGTTTTAAAATTCCGGGAAGGGGGGGGGGGGGGTGCCCTCGCCCCACCCCGATGATCCAGCCTATACATGTGGTCATGTTTTGCGTGCAATAATCTTTCTCATTTTAGTTTTGTCATGTGCATGATGATAGTATCATTTTGCTTTTCCAATCTTTTTGTAATCCTTTCTAAATTTCACCTCGGCGTGACAAACGCTCGAGTAGTGAAAATCTGAATTGTGTAGGTTTAAGGTACTCTCTAAATTCCGTGGATTGAAAGTCAATCTAATAGATTGTATAGTAAGGGACCAATCCAAAATTGGATTGAAAGTTTCAATCGAATAAGATTGAATTCTAACTCTATTAGATTGAAAACTTCAATCCAACGTTTGGATTGGTCCGTGACTACAATCTACTAAAATCTAAGGAGTTTAGAGTGTAGACTTACTGTTTATTCCCTATGAGTAACGTGTGGTAAACCTGAAGAAACTGTTCTAAGAATAACCTTAGCTATGATCAGGACCAGACAGGTGTAACGTGGCTTGAGAATAAACAACAACAAAAGTGGGAGAGGGGAGTGCACTGTGGCAGATTCCTATTGCGAGCATTATGAAAACACATCCTGTCATCGTATCACACACACGCACACGCGGGCTATACCATGCACAATGTAGGCCCTGTTCGCAAATCGTATAAGACAATATAGGCCTACTATGTATACATATTCATCATCGTATCCGTATAATATATATATATATATATATATGTATATATATATATATATATATATATACATATATATATATACATGTTGAAAAGTCTTATCGCAAAATGAGCTAAGCGCCACTAATTTTAAACATTTCAAAGTAAGTCCATCATCAGATATAGAGCAAAATTAAACCTTACCAGCAATACTTCACTTGCGATATAACAAGGAATACTCTAGAAGTCATTATTAAAGATATCCTGCATTTTTAGTTAGCTCGTTTTGCGATAAAACTCTTCATATATATCATATTCATGAATATTCATATCTTGTGGTACACATGCACTGAGAGTATTGAAGTTAAACAGATCAGTGTTATTATATTATAATAAGTATATGCTCGAATTAATATCAGCCATTATGGTTCAATTCCCATATTTTAATTGATGGTCAGCCTATTTTTTCTAGAAATTTGTTTGAATCAAACATGATTTACATAGGAGATATTATCAACCCTGATGGTTCCTTTATGAGTTATGACCAAATATTACAGAAATTTAATCCAGGGTTATTTTTTATTTATTTTTCAGTATAGAATATGCAATTCCTCGACAATGGAAATTCACCATAAAACAAAATATACATTGTCAAAATGTTGTATTACTTTAGAATCCTTGTAATCTTCTGCTGAACAATTTTTAAAGCCAAAAGAGTTTCAAAATTTTGTTACCCATACTTTGTACAAAAATATAAAACCACACTCTCAGAGACAGACCATCAAGTATATGGGAAACTGATTTAGTGTTGAACTTACAAGATTCTCTGTTATGGAAGTCTCGTTTTTCTTTGATATATAGCTCATCGATAGAGAATAGAATTCGTAATTTTCAATTTAAGTTTGTACATAGAAAAAACGCTACTCAACTTATGTAAAATAGGTATCAGTGATTCGTCAATTTGTAAGTTTTGTGACTCTCATCCACAGACATTAATACATTTATTTCTGAAGTGTGCCCATGTGTCATCTTTTTGGCATGATTTATTTCTTTGGCTCAAAGCTAAAAATGTCCGCAATGTTATGTTTACAGATGAGGAAATATGTTTTGGAACTCAACATGTTGAAAGAGGACATTTCGTGAATACAATTATCTATTATGTCTCTTATGTCTTGATCGTCTTGATTTTCATGTGAGCAAATGGCAAGCTATCATACCATAGTTTTCTATGTTATTTTTTTATCCCATAATGTACTATTCATTATCATGCCTGTATTTGGTTTATGAAGCAGCATGTGAATTGGGAAAATAAAGCTGGGGAAAAAAATAATATCATTGTGTTTGTATTCCAAATATGTGACTGTCAATAAGTGCCACAAAATATCAATGTCGCATTTATGGTTTCCCAGTATGTTGATAACGTGCTTTTCTGGCAATAGACCGTTTCTGTAATGTATTGCAATTCATGAAAGTTTCTTTTCCTACAGCATATAAATAGTAAAGAAGCGTTTCATTCACCTGCTCCTTCCCTTTAAGTTCCACAAGCAGGAATTCACTAATTTGTTGCTAAGCGGGGTAACTCTACGGCAAACTTTGTGGTTGTTAAAGAGGAATTCCAGTCAAGTTAAAAGTTAGTCTAGTAAGAAAGAGTAAAATCTTACGAGTACCGGTGCTGTGCAGATTTGATTAAAATTGATAAAATTAGATAAAACTTAGGGAAGTTATAAAATTCTGAAGATTCTCTCATTTCTGCAGAATATGCAAATGAGTGAGCTGATGATGTCATCACCTCACAAATTTCACAAATTTCCATCCCCTCCCCCCCCCCCCAAAAAAAAAATACAATGATGGAAATTTACTGTTTCTCTTACTGATGTGTATTGCGTTTATATGCCTAGCTGAATAATTTATCAATTGAAAAATTGAAAAATTATCAATTAGATATCAGGATTTGAGACTGGGACATAAGGGTTTGAATGAAAACTGGAAATTTAAAAATTGCGATGGTATGTGCAAACTGTGTGGCAAGTTGTGAGGAGATGACATCATCGCTTCACAATTATGCACACTCATACTGACTGTTCAAGAATTGTTTCCTGAAATATTAGCGAAACCTCAAAAATATCATAACTTCATTATTTTCCCGATTTCGATCAAATTTTCATTAGTTTATTGTGCTAAAAAAAAAAAGTTCCACTTCTTCTTTTCAGGGCAACTTTTAACTGCACTGGAATTCCCCTTTAAGGGCAACTTCTATGAACAAAGCATTCATGCATAATACATTACAGAACCAGTCAATTCAGAGTCACCAGACTTGCAATTTCTGTACATACAAAGATTCTTACGAGCACCCATGTTCGTCCTCGAATAGAGTGATAAAGAAATCTCTCTCTTTTTTTTTCTTTTTTTTTTGGGGGGGGGATTTTACATCAAGCCATTTCACATTTGATGTTCATTTATACATACAAAAGGTGGACACTTAGAGATGGTCATAATTATCATTATAAAGGCATATATAGATTTTGTTTACATTTCCACACCATTACGTCTCTTGTTTCAGCGCTTCATTAAAAGTAAAGTTTCCAATTCCGAAAACGGTTTTGACGTGTAGTTATTGAAGACTTACACTTCTATAGCTGTTGAAGGGGACTTACCTACAATTGGATTCAGTGCAAAAATAATTGGGTACAATTATACATATTTGTTTCAGGAACATCGGACAACCCTTTCAAATTAAATCAGATTTTAAGTTAGTTTTGGTTAAAGCCATGTGTTGTCATCACTGGATAAGAAGACCACAGCCATTCGTGATGTCATAGTAGGGCGAAGATACAAAGAAAATGTTAACACGAGAATTCCACAAAATGTAATTCTTTGAGTGAAAAGTATACACATTCCATCGACTTCTTACTGACGATTTAAGAGTCATGAATCTTGTTCCCCTGCCTTCTGAAGAAGGTAAGTCAAGTGCTCTTCCATTATGTTAGAAAAATCAGACTATGTTGATTTTTTTATACTGTCCTTTGCATATCAAATGGTGATGCCATCTAATATTGTTGGAGAATCATTCATGCACTTAAAAAGGAACTCGCTGTGACAGAATTTATCCTGGGAGGCCCACTCAAAAAACCCCAAAACAGTTCAGTTTCAGTTCAGTTCAGTTTGAAATTGTTTTATTTAATCACGGCAATTTGCTTCAGCAAAACTGTTCTTCTGCAAATCTGTGAACAACATAAAAATAGCAGGAATACATATATACAGACTGAATGTAAAACAGCAGAGAAAAGAACAAGTACATTATTCTGCTTTGGCATGAAATGAAGCAGACACTAGGAATGCTCACCGCTCTCATTAGATCGAGAATAAGATTTGTTTAACAACATACGATCTTAATGCCAAATTCATTTCAGATAATATTTCACAGTATGATACACATTCGTCATAGCAAGGGAGACATTTCTTCTTTTTTACACATTCATGTCTGTAAAATTTTAATTTCCACTAACGATTTGAAAGAGATTTGGTTCAGAAATGGAGCAGAGAAATGACTAGAGTGACATACACTCATTATTCTTAAAACATAAGCACGTTTGATAAGCATGTGCATGGGTATTTTGAATTTTGACGGTTTTCAAAACATTTTGTTTACTTCTGGATGATAATCATTGTACTTTATAATACTGCTGGTGACAATAATGCAATTCACTTAATTCAAACCAAATTTTATTTCCGATATCACATTTTTGTTGTGGATATAATTTGAAGGAAAGCAAACAAACAAACAATGTATTGCAACAATTTTAAACATACATAATATGAAACCATAGTTTGTTCAAAATGATTTCGTTAAAGATAAGTCAAACCGACATTCATTACCCCCCCCCCCCAAAAAAAAAAGAAAACCAAGCAAAAACAAAAACAAAACAAAACAAAGATGATAACAACTTGCGCAAATTTTGGAGTCAAATCCTCCAAATGAATGTTGCGGCTTTATAATAAACAAACAAACAAAAAACAAACAAACGGATTTTCTTCTTCGAGTGATGTGTGTTCTTTTTTATTATTTTCCTGTTACATAATAGTCACAACAATGTATACGATACGGTTTAGCAACATTATGATTTCTGTAATGTATGGTCTCACAATAGATGCAACACAGAAAGTAATGTGCTGGTATCACAGCAATGGTCATGAATTAATGAAAGAAGTGCTATATCGCTGCATTTTCAATAAACATACTTTTGGTGTTTACTACATCCACCGGTGGACAAAGATTCTGGGTATGAAATTTACAGAGAAACACGCACACATACACACACACACACGCGCGCACACACACACACACACACACACACGCACACACACACACACACACACACACACACATTATGTGTACACAAATGCCCCGAGAGTCTCTGGTTGATTCATAATTGATACCGAGGTGACAAGAATGCATAGTACTATATATTTTCTGCAGCGGGTCGCAGTCCTGAAGAAACTATAGAGCTCATCCTGTCACGAAGGTAACCAAAATTTCACCAGAGGCTGGAAACAGTGCAAGATCTATTTGATTTATATCTTCAAACGAATATTTTAATGAAATACAAAATGTTTTCATCTACGATAAATGTCATTGCAGTATACAAGTGTAGTTTGGTTACTTGTTCACATGCGTGTATATCTGTTGCACAGACGATCAGCGTACCGCGCGCGCAGTGGACGTGATTTTACACAATGGTCTATAATGACCATTGATGAATATACCACGAATATTAAGTCACACTCATGGAATAGTGCACTATACCATAAATAATATGACGTCACAGTTTGACAAGTCCTTCTCAATTGTCATTTATCTTTAACTTAGCAATAAAAATGTCATATCCGAGCTTGGTCACATGACAATATTACTATGTAGACCGATCAGTGAACACGATTTGTACAAAGCCGCAATGAACAGTGAGAAACAAACACTATCCTCCCCTTTCTCCCAGAGAATTAGTCTCTCCTCCTCTTTTTTTTTCTTTTATACCTCGATTTTTGCCTTCTTTCGTTTGCTGTTGGGAAGCAGGCTTTCATCTCTTCTCCTGTCCCTTTAATATCAGCGTCCAAGATACATGTATCTTATTTTCTCATATGTGTGGTATAATCTTTGTAAACCTGTAGAGTTATATCAGTAATGAAGGAAGTATAATAGTAAGATGCTTTAATCTTTCTGTAAAAGAGAGGACACAGCCAGTTGGTGACGACAGATCTCCGAGTCAGCTTCTCTACGACTTCCGGATCACGACATGAATGATGAGGAGAGATTAAGCAACAAGAGGAAGTGTTTGCCTTTGTTTTGAATGTAACGAGTTGTGAGAAAGCAAGTCATCTTTTTCTTTTTCTTTTTTCTGTTACACACGCTTGATTTGCTAATGTGGCTATATGAATTCGTAATGTTCAAAACAAGGGTATTTCGCACAAATAAATAAACAACAAACAAGAAACAGGTTAAATGCAGGCTCATCATCATAAGGATAAGCCGTTTTTCTACATCTGTTCAATCTTTTCCAGAGGTTTAACATCAGCAAATCAAACCAAATGCATACTTCTTGACAGAGGTTTGGATGGGAGGCAACACGACATTTTCAGCTTCAGAAACAAAACTGAAATGGGTACTTGACCCTGATGCGTCTTGAGCATTGTAAAACAATCACTCATGTGTCAGTGCTGGGATTCAATGTTGTGAAACACACGTAACTGCTGTCAGAGGAGGGGCTATCCGTCGAATTGCCGGGGGTGTAATAATAAAGATTCTGATCCCCAAACTGCAGAGCGACGAAAAGACCGATCAGGGTGAACAGCATCGTAATCCGCATTGAACACTCGACTGGATCCTGCTCCCTGAGGAACTGTAGCAGGCGATACCAAAATCGCTCGTGGCGGGCGCGCCGCAGCTCCAGCAGACGATAGCGAAATCGCACCCAGATAAAGTTGATGCTTGCGCCACCTATGGCGAAGCAAGGCAGGCAGAAGAACATGAGGTTCTCCAGCGCCATCAGCCCGTTGATGTACATCTGTATGCCCCAGTTCAGCTTGCACTCGTGGCTGAACAGCATGTAGTTCCAAGTCACCTGAAACGAGGAGGAACGCAATATTGCATTATGATCTCGGTGACCAATGGTATTTTGCATTGCACAGGTCATGCTGCGTTAATGTTGTGTCAACATTGTCATGTTAATGCTATATGATATAAAAACGAAGACATGTCAATACAACATGACAATGTTGACACAACATTAACGCAGCTATGACCTGTGCAACGCAAATGGCCATTGTGACTACGGGAATTGAATTTCAGTTTCAGTTTCAGTAATGCAACAATGAACATTGCATTATGGACAGAATAGAACACAATCACATTTTCACCATCGAAACACAATGTTACGCCTACCTGCATTAACAAACTCTTTGGTTAATAACCTACAGCATTACGTTCACACTAAAAAAAACAAACAAAACATTTAATCACAATACGATCTTGCATGATTACAACTTACGAGACGAAAACATTACCCTATAATGACCACAGTTACGCAATTCTTAATTTTGACAATAGTAACATAAAACATCGCCAAGACGATGACCAATCAACATTGCATTTGAAGTGCAATAGCACACCGCACTATACTAGGACAACCGTATAAAACAGGTGACACATGCTAGTCATTCCGATGGTTCGTTAATCCGAAAATGGAAAGAAAAAAAAAGTTCGTGATTCCGAGGTCAGATGTTCAAAAGCATACATATAAATTCCGTATACCTAGATGTTCTTTGATCAGAAAATGAAATAGGATTCGTTGCTCCGAATAATCCGAACATAAATTTGTGGCGTTATTTCGAAGGTTCGTTAGTCCCAAAATGAAATAAAGGCTTGCTATTTCGAAGGTTCGTTAATCTGAAATCAAACAAGGTTCATTATTCCGAAGGTTCCTTACTCCAAAATGAAATAAGGTTCGTCATTTCGCAGGTTCGTTAGTCCTCAAAGAAAGGTGGTTTGTTAATCTGGAAATGAAAAAAAAAAAAAAAAAGAAGCTCAAAAGTGCCTACTGTACGACTTCGGAATTACGATCTTTGATTCGTTATCGGATTGGCAAAGCTTCGGAATAGCGAACCTTTTATTCATTCTCGGATTAACGAACCTTCGAAAAGAAACCTTTTACTTTCATTTTCGGATTAACTAACCTTCGGAATAACGAACAGTAATTCATTTGCGGAATTACAAACCTTCGGAATAATAACACAAAATCACATAATGACCGCAGTTGTACAACTGCACATAATGAGTATACACTCTTAAAAAGAAAAGGGTAAATCAACATTTAAAAGGGGCGAGAAGTGACAGCGTTTTTAAAATGTTGTATTTACCCTTTTATCCAGCTGAATCCAGCAGTTAGATGTGCAATGTACAGCAAGAAAAGGGGTGAATACAAGATTTTTAAAACGCTGTCACTCCTCGCCCCTTTCAAAACGCTGATTTACCCTTTCCTTTTTAAAGGAATAATTTACCATTTGCACATGAAACAAAAACCCAGCAGTAGTGCTTTAAAATAGTTCTAAAATGTGAGTTAGGGATAGAAACAACCACTGTAAAAATTTGAATCCGTATAATCGATGTTAAGTGTTGTTGAATACACAAAATGTGAACAATAGTTATAATAAAAATGTTTCCAGACTAAAGCGTCTACAGTTACGGTTTATTGAGAAAAACACTGATATCTCCTTATATTTTAGGCTTTATTGCTAAAATTTTTATATAGTAGAATGTTTTGTGATAAAACAAACCTACACATATGCATCAAAAGTGATATCTTGAACATTTTTGAAATCACTGCTCCCAAAGGTAAACTGGACCTTTAAGAGTGTATACCCATTACAGCATCATACAACACCATGTACAAACACATACTATCATAGGACATGCAGATAAAAGTCTTTTCCTTTCTTTTCAGTTTCGGAAATGAAAAAGATGTCTTTGTGTGTCAATGTCACCCATGCATATTTGACACATCAAGTGCCTTATGCAAAGTGATGATTTGAAGCACATATCTATAACTGACCTAGTGATATGGTGCTAATGAGAATGAGTGAATCAAACCAACTGTCAATTTGATAAGTAAAATTGACGGTGCAGTAATTAACAAACAGCTCCTAATCATTAATGAAATTATCTGAGGACGATAATTGCATGGGCTGAGGAACGTTTTTAGTGTGTGTGTGTGTGTGTGTGTGTGTGTGTAGGGGGGGGGGGTAGTGTTGTATGTGGGTCTAATTCCCCACCCCGAAGAAGAAGACGAGCTAACGGTCAGTAAAAAAGACATCGATCCTTACCTGAGTGGCTAGAGACCAGGTGAGTACTCCAAACACCATCACCATCCATCCATTGGTCAGCTGTCGCAGGGTCTTGAAGTCTTGGACCGTCGAAGCAAGCTTTGCTCTGCACATGTCCAGGTGGTTGACGTGCTGGCGAACGAAGCTGACATCGAGCCTCAGCTGGGGCTCGAAGGAGATTCTCAGAAGGTATATGATGTAGGAGAACACCCCGTACAGTGTCAATACACACAGACAGGTGATGATGGCCAGGTAGCTATGGAGAGAGAGGCTCGCTGAGTTGACAACGACTGCGTAAAAGAGGAGGCGGTAGATCGCGGTAAAAGTTGGGTAGCCGACGCAGGCGACGAGGAAAAGTTTGTTTGGCAGTCCGCGCTCGGGGAGGTCGAGATACTGCAGCCGACGCACAATGTACCGACTGTCAAGGGCGTGGGGCCAATGGGCGAAACGTGTTATGTTCGTAATGTTCTGGATGAGCGTGAAGAGGCAGAGGAACGGGACGCTGCCGCCAAAAATGAGATACGACATGTAACTGATGTATCGTAGGAGGTCCTTCTTCCTTCCCCAGTACAAACGGGCATAGAAGAGGGCATCGTACAGGACAAGGGAGAGGTACAAGCAGAGCAGGAGCACAGACAGGACTCCACTGCCACGGTGATTCCATGCGCGCAGACCTAACAGATAAAAGGAAATTTATTCTCTTGTGAAGCCTATTTACTGATCAGTGCTCTTCCATATGACCCACTCAAAAGCAGAAAGTAATATATACCATCGTGGAAAATGAAAAAAAAAGTGCAAAGAAATAGAAATTAAGGAAACAGGACATGATATACACAGGCTCTGCATTCCCGCCATTGACTTATTTTGCATATCGTCCGCAAAATGTCTTACATCACAGAAGGTTTTTGTCCAACAGAAATTAGAATCCCAGACTACACGCTAGAGTTTGTTAGAAGATGGAATATTTCATTGCAACTGACCAACAAATTGCCTCTCATGGACATAAATAAGTACCGATTATTCAATGTTTTACTATGCCATGATAAAGAAGTAACGGGTTGGGGTCCAACCAACGACCAATGTCCACTAGGGGCAAATCTGAAACTTGATTCAACAAACAAACTTTTCTCACCGATATCCTTGTCGCTGTACGTGCGATATTGGCCTTTACCGTCCCACCACAGTGCGTCGCAAACTCGACATCGACTTTTCCTTCCATCGTCATCGTCACCCGCTGTGTCGGCCTCGCTTTTGTCCGTCACAGCGTACCCCTCATCGTCGTCAACATCACTATTATTAATGGTGCTTCTCGAAGTCTTCTTCAGCGGCCCATTTGCAACCCTCATGCCATCGGACGAGTTCTCAACTTGCAAAATGGTGTCGATATCGGTGTCGATGCCGATCTCCGGGGGTCGCAAATAGGACTGACCATGACGTCGTAAAGCCGCAAGTAACTGCGATAAACATGACATATATAAAAAAAAAAAGCGTGAAGAGCTTTTTGCGAAGAAAGGGCTCTGGTTTTGATTAACGCATATCACTTTCACCAAGGAAAGGGATAAATCGACATTTTTTATTTCATCATCCCGCTTAAAAATACAGATCCTGTGAAAATGATGTTTTTCCGTCACTTTCAGGATATGAGTTGTCATCCAGTGCGTAATGGGAATTGGCACAGCTATATGCTTCGTCATTATAAATGTTTAAAAGATTGGAAATATTCATATTTTCGTAAGCATTTGAGCTTCCAGCGTTCACTGTATTTCTTTAAAGGGTAACAACACCAAAATATATGTGAGAACTGAGTGAATGCAGCAATATTAGTAGAACACATCAGTAAAGTTTGAGGGAAATCGGACAATCCATTCAATTCCCTTCGAATTTTAAAGTTTTGGTGCGGTGCTGTCATCGCTGGATGAGGAGACAGCAACAATTTGTGACATCACCGCAGGACAACAATATAAAGAAGACTTAAACATAATTTAACAAAATTTCATTTTTCTTCAAAAGTGCACTATAAGCATGTCTTTGACTTGCTCTTGGCATATTATGAAAAGGTAATATTCCCCCTGCTTTCCGAAAGAGGCAAGTCAAGTACTCTTTCATTATGCTAGAAGAATAAAAATCATTTTGTTGAGTTCTCTTCATATTTTCCTTACATCGTTATTCTATACAGTAAAGTCATGAACTGCTGTAGTCTTCTCGTCCATCAGCAGCGATGGCGGCACCTACACTTAAAAAACCCCAAAACAAAACATGAATTTTGAACGGTTTGCCCGATTTTCCTCAAACTTTTATTGATGTGCTCTACTAATTCATTGTTGCATTCACTCAATCCACATATTTTGGTATACATCCCGCTTTAATTTAATGTGACTTGCCGTATTCGATATCTCTATAGTGTAGCATTGCATCAAGTAATAAGTTGATATCATGTAACTGATTTAAATTATCAGCATTTCTTCTTGAACTCGAACGAATTTCCCCTTGTGATAACCGTTCGACGTCAGTTGTCATACAACTTTGATGTTCATTTTGTTCTTTTGACCTATGTGTATGGCTGTTCCAGTTTATCATTTTGCATGGTATCATCTCGTCACTCAGGGTATGAACGTAAAATATTTGCAAGCACTTTTTACAGGGAAGACAATACCTACGACAGTTATAAAAATACGATAAACTAGCCAAAAACAGAAGCGTAGATTACGGGAAATACTTAGCGCCTTAACAGAAATTAAAAGTTTTAAACAGTAAGGCCTCATCGCACATTTTTATATCCAAGTGGTAAAAGCTATTGACACAATATAGTCTGTATAATTCTTCTCATGTTCAGACTGTCCTTGTTGGAGATGGTCACCTGTGTACCAGAGCCATGTCGAGCCATTAGATCAGCTTCCTTCAGCTTCTTCTGGTAGCAGTCTTGACAACTTCGCTTCTCTACCACAGACCGACTCCAGAAGAGACCCAGGTACTTCATGCTCAGCCACAGAAACCACGGCCACTTCCCGCCACTTTTGGTCTCTCGTCGACGTCTGCCACGACTGCGCAAACTGCCATCCGACGATTCGTCTCCTGGTGTGGTTCCCTGTGTGAAATCATCCCTCGCGGTAGGACCAACGCCATTAACTTGGTTACTCACAGCAGAGGTTCTCCCGTTTGATGTACCTCCTCTGTTGTGTCCCAAGTTCGGGTCGTCGCGTCGAACGTCATCGCCGTCGTAACGGTTGTCGAACGATGTCGTACATATACCGATTTGTCTTCGGCCGCTGCTCTCACCCGTTTGGTAAGACCTCGTAGAGCTGTTGGCCCGTATGAGGGGATCTCGCTCAGGTACGCCCATATTATCTTTGTAAAGAATTATGCAAAGACTTAACATTGTGAAAGTGGACTGATAATTTTGAGTACTTTACTCCTAGTGTAAGCTGACTTACGATGCATGGAATTATTCAATCAGAAAATTAATGGTGAAACCCGCCCGTCACAATCTGGCAAAGCGTGAGACCATTGTGTTTTTTCAAAGTAATACAAAAACGTCGTAAAGCATTTCACTGGTCATAATCACTATGCAAATTACATGAGGTGATGGACACCGATTGATAAAGTCTGGCACTGAAATTTGATTTATTTTCACTTTATAAATTGGCGAATAGATGAAAAATGTATCTTCACAAATGTTTACATGTCTAACACTATACTCTGCTTGTTGTCTTCAAAGATGGAACACAAAATTTGGAATCATATACATTGTACTGCACATCATAATCATTATTGTACAGTTGTGATAAACAAGGAATGATGACCTGTTAGGCAAATGAATATTGTAGCTACTAAACTGTTGATTGAAAATTGCTCTTGCGAAATATCTTCTCTTTTTTTTTCCGTCCAAACCAAAGTATGATTTGTTGGCAGATTTCATTTGGTTAATGGCCATATGTTTATATACACGGTTGCTACCTAAATTGACCGTTTTCTTAACTTTTTTAGTTCTGTCTGTTTGATTTGAATCTAAATAAATTGAAATACTGTAAGTGGTAAAGTTCGCTTTGATTTCATTAGTGTTTTACTGCGTAATATAGTTATCATAAAGTAAATACATTAAACAAATGATTTTCATATTTTACAAGGTTCAGATATACATGTTTGGAGTATAGGGGAAAGGGTGAGAAAAAGAAGAACATTCATGCAAAAGTATTACAGTCATGATACTCTGTTACAGAAGTTGACCCGGACGCTGTGACCTTTAGAGGTTACAAGGAAATCTACCCCAAGCATGTTATTTGGATGCAGTGAATGCAGAAATGGTAGAAGATCGCATTAAATAAAAAAATCAGTTCAAAAGTTATGAATCTTTATAGTTTTTCAGACTGGTTAAGAAGGCTAAAACAATTCGGAATGTAACAGTAGTGGAAATTCTAATACCGAAAAATGTATAGAGCTTTCCACAAGATTTCAGTTTTTACGAAAAGTTCATATTTCCTCGACTTGTCATGCTTGCTATGGACACAATGGGCCTACTTTGTTACGGGCAATATCATTTCCCCATCTTCGGTAGGGGGTCAGTCAAGTGATCTTTCATTAAGCTATATATATTTCTTAGCGATTGGAGGCATCATTTTTGTTTTAATTCATAACCATTGAGAGCCCTCTCAGATTTACCTCAAACTTTGACACTTCCTACTAATATTGCTGCACTCACTGCAACCAAATATATATTTTGGGTGAATTCCCCTTTAATAAAGTCAGGTCTTGGATGATAGAGATGATGGAAAAGGAGAGAAAGAACAAAAATAAAGAAAGAAAGAGGAAGGGAAAGAAAGAATGAACGAATAATGAAAAGACGAAAGCTCGGGACGAAGGTAAACAAGGAAGAGAAAAATAATATCGCCTTAGCGTGATTTCATCAGATAATATTATCATAGCCTAATAGGTTTTCGAAACAACGTATACACAAACCTTGTATTTCATCATCACCTGAACCAACTATAATTTTTCACTCCGGGAAGGCACTAATTATAATATCCGATCATTGTTTTTCAATTCCCATAATATGTGAAAATTAAAAGCGATTATCATATATACAAAAACAGACGCCTTGACTTGGATAGCCAAGAATGAATGATTGAGACAAGGGCCACAGGGTGTGAGAAAGAGTATGGAATTAAAATAATGACATAAAAAATTGTAAAAACAATCATGTTTCAACTCCCGTCCGTATTGGTTTTGATGTATTTTTTCCTTGAGTGGCTAATGGGAGACTTTGAGGCAGTGTTGTAATCCCTTCGTGAAAATTAATTATGATCATATTGCACAAAATCTTTAAAAAAAAGTTTAAATTGGGAAGCTTTCATAATTCATGTCCGGCTTGATTCTGTCGGTTTGTGGGATTTGACTCTATTGATAGGAAGAACTTCAGTCGAGTGACTTTCAAATTAAATCTCTCACCAAAGGTACTTCAACAGTGGCATTAATACCATATCCAGTGTACCTGCTGTGGAAATGACTGAATTGCCATTCACTTATAAGTTTAATAGTTTTTCATATTTTATGTAAGATCGCTTAGAATTTTGAGAAAGTTTCGTTTATAATCCGGCCTTATCTATAAAAATGACCGAATGGATAACTGACATAATGTCATTAGCATAAGAATGTGAAAGCGTGAAAGAGAAAGAACAGATTGTTGATATGATATGGACAAAGGCTATTTGTGGTCTGTGACTATATAGATTGTATAAATGACACTACCGAAAGAGATTTCTATATGTGTGTGTGTGTGTGGGTGTGTGTGTGTGTGTACGTGTGACTGTTATCTTTAAATTACATGCTCTTTCACATTTCATCTGAGGTTTTTCATTATCTCACCGAAAAATGTTAAAAACCCGACAATATAGGTCTAAAACCATACGATTTCTTTAACATTCCTTTGCAAAGCTGACAATATAGGTCTAAAACCATACGATCTCTTTAACATTCCTTTGCAAAGCTGACAATATAGGTCTAAAACCATACGATCTCTTTAACATTCCTTTGCAAAGCTGAAAATATAGGGCCTACATATACTGCAAAATGACCGAAGGAACCGATGTCTGCGTTCCCCCCATTTCTTGATGACTTACGTCGATTTCAGTCAATTGATGCTACTTCCTTATTCAATGAACAAATTTAGAAAGATGTCATCAATGAAAATTACGAGAATTCTGCTGTCCTAAAGTCTCTTGTAAACAACAAAATTCCATTAAAAAAATCCTGACCGACTGGAAAGAAAGTGGCAAAAATTGGTTTACAAACATGACTGCACGTTTTCATGTCTTTGACAAAATAATCTATTATGGCAGATGAAATATTGAATTTTTTAACAGCAACTTTTGAAAAGATAATATAATTGACAGATAAGATATTCATTCTAACTGAAAAACAAACAAACAAACAAACAAACAAACATCGAATTCTGATTGATTACAAGATTAAGTTTCCGTATCGGACCATAATTGTACACTTACGAATATGTCTTTACATGTATTTTGAGATATTCTGCAATAACTGGCTTTTACAGTCTTCCAAGGAGACAGGCGAAAATATTATACTTTGTGATAATGTCCATCTTTTTTTCTCCTGTTTGGAAAGCAGAAGGTACTAATAATTATGCTGTGACTTACATTCTGTCTTTGGTGGAGACCAAAAACATTTTCAAGAACTGACGTCATAATGTATCTCTGACATGGATGTGGGTATGATGCGGTCACATACAATTATTTGTGTTATCTCCAAGATCCTGACTGATATCAATAATTAGAATCAAACACATTGTATGTAAGTGAGTCTGTCAACTTACCCTCTGAATATAATGTAGTCCTTTGGTCCGTAGCGAGACCCACTAGGCGATGAAGCGCAAGGCTCAGCTCGTCCGGTGGTTGGTGGTGTCTTGTAACCAGCAAACACGCCGAAGTTGGAGCAGTGGACGAAAAAGCGTCTTTTCGTCTGCACCAATACAAAGAATATACACGCTTAGGTGTATGTAGGCTACCGAATCTGTTCGCCAATGGTTTGCCACCTGCCTCAGTCAGGCGTGCCGAATTGCAAAAGAGAGTTTCCTCGTGCACAAACGCAGGCGCTTTGACAACATCGAAACTATAATTATCGAAATTCTATCACTAAGCGAAACTGCGCATGCACAGTTCGCTCTAGCAATAAGATGGGCGACTCCAAAACCAGTCAGAGATTCTCTAGTCTTCTGCTGACACTTAAAAAAAAAAGCTCACTTGGCTGATTTATTAAAAGCTTTTTGGATATCGCTCATGGTCTTTGAAAAGTATGTCAGGAACTATGCCGCTTTCCTTATGAACATGAATTCCATTAACTCAATTTCTGTGCGGTACCACCAAGGAGATATTCATGTAGTAAAATGTGTATACACACATACATTCGTGTGTTAAAGCATAACTATCCTACACACACACACACACACACAAAATATACATTCAAAATCATCTGAAACCTCCTCATTCAGGAATGTTATCATAACTGCCAACATACAGGTCAAGAAATCCTTCTTGCCGTTCGAGTAATGATGCCTTGCCACAGATATAGAGGATGTCTTATCTATATATATACGCATTACCTTACTACCCGAACTATGGAGCACGAGGATTTTCTTGTTTCGTGAATTCCATTTTTAAATGTAAAAACAACGCTTCTGACATTCAGCACAATGTTCTGTCAGGACGCTACATGCACTTCTGATATATACATGTATATATGTTCCTCCCCACTTCCTGTTACATGTATTATCTCTCCGGTTTCTTCCCTAATCCATGTTTGAGCTAGCGGAAGATATACACACACACTCACACACACACATGTTATATATATATATATATATATATATATATATATATATATATACATATATATAAAATACCTATATATCGCTTTATAGCAAATATTTTCATTATCCTCTTTGTGTTTTGCTAAAGACCTAAAAAAAAAGATGAGTAGGCACCTACTTCATTTTATGATCTCCAACGGACAGAACTTATCGACTCCTTTTGCAAGTTTAAGGCAAAAACATTGAAAAATACCCCAAGGAAATACAGTTTACGAAAGAACGTTTATGTACTAAATGAGATCGTCGTCTTGTAATTTGTCTTGCGTGCAAAACCAACGAGTATTCCTACCTATATGGTTTGATTGACTGACTAATCACTTGGACAATGGACATTATTTGCACATTGGATATTACAGCAAAGTAAACATCAAATACATTATATTAAGTATACGTCAAAGACGTATCACAGGGGGCAACTGAAACTGAGACATATTGACACACAATATCACATACAACGTGATAAATTATCCCGACATTTACAAATAAAACAGACACTATTAACTCATATCATGCCTATACATATTGCACTTATTAATGTAAACACCAATATCCCTTCCTGTATCACAACTGCTTCATCCGCATGATATAATATTCAAACACTTGCCTGTTGCAGCGATAAA
Organism: Diadema setosum; assembly: GCF_964275005.1. Classification (NCBI taxonomy): domain Eukaryota; kingdom Metazoa; phylum Echinodermata; class Echinoidea; order Diadematoida; family Diadematidae; genus Diadema; species Diadema setosum. Next base: position 15,014,610 of record NC_092692.1, on the reverse strand, counting down.
TTCTTTATGATACAATTAAATACGAAAATGAAAGAGGGGGGGGGGGTTATAATAAATCGCACCCGGGCCACGGAACGTTACTAAGCTTATCATAGGCATACATCAACAATAAAATACAAACAATGAACACCATATCAACAGATTTTTATATTGCTAAATGCATGACAATATGTCGTATAAAGAGAGATGACCAACGGGATCCTTTTCTTTTCAATCGAGGTATGGCTATTACTTAGATGCCATCTGTAATCACTGCCGTACCTTTATAAACACTCGTCTAACTTCGTTCAAAATTCCCTCATCTGTTTTGATCTTGCAGACGTAGTGTACATCAATCACTTTCCCTTTCGAAAAAAAAAATGCTTTGTGATTATAATCGTACAAATGAATGTCTACCAACATCTCACTCTGCTGACCTTTGCTAACAAGACAGAAACCGCACAGACACACAGGCAAGCAAGCTCTCACCTTGCACTGTCTTGCTCTATAAAACGTCACACACCATATCTGAATAGTTCACATGGACGAATAAAGACTGTATTACATTTTGATTGATGACGAAAAAAAAAGAAGAATCAGTTTCGTTTATTTCTGTCATCGTAACAGTTTAACAACATCAACGATGAAAATTGAAAATCATGCACGAAGGAGCAACAATACGATATTTTAATCATAGTTTCATGAGTGTGAAGTTTGTTGAAACCCTCCTATACTGTCACCTTCTTCTCAATGCAAAACTAAGCATCTCTTCAGGTTGACGTGGCAACCTTCTTATTATACAGACCTACATCCAAACTACGCACTCCAAGTTGCTGAAAGGCTGTTACAACGCATTTTGTTTGGTAAAAATTCTAGACCTATATGATTACAAAAAAACAGTTTCGTTTATTTCTGTAAACACCAAGGTGAAACTAAGGATACAATCAAACGAAATCAGAGCGCTATGAAGTGACAATGCGATATAATATAACAGTTTCAAGTTGATATATACAGTGTAGTATATTGATACTCTCCGATACTTGTAGCCTTTTTCCAATGTAAAAACCTAGCATCTCTTCATATTGATATCGAACTTTCATTTAAGGGTACATTCAATCTTGACTCCATTTTGATGAAAGACATGCAGTTGCAACGTATTTTATGGTAAAAATTTATTATACGTTACATTCGTAAAACGTATGAAATTCAATTAAGATACACTTTATGTCTAGAAAGATACTTTTCAATATCTCCACATCCTAAACACTCTATTGAAATACCTCGCAACAGCAACAAACAATATTGTGGTATCAAACTACAAGCAAAACACATGAAATTCCTCAAGTCTGGTACACGACTTCACTCGGGTATAGTAATCTATATTATATGCATGGTATGATAACACGTAGTTAATGCCATAATTATTTCTCACCTATCAAAAGAAATCCGACATGTATAAATCCATGACCAACAAACGAGTATTTTGAGAGAATACGGATACTGCATGTATCATAGGCCTATACGTGTATTTGATTATGTCTATACGGATGCCATGGTTTGTTGTGCTTCCTTTCCTGTACAAATTAAAAAAAAAAAAAAAACTAACAACAGATCAACATAGTCCTAAATCTAAAAGCAATATCTTAAATTAATAATGAAATAAAAAGTCGCATACACATTGCTTGACAAGTGGCGATGAAACGTTAATGAAAGGCTTTCAATGTAAGTCACTGCCCAGTAAATGCATGTTATAGTGAGTAATTACCAGTTTGGGAGTTTGGAGTCTGTTAGATCAAAGAAAATATTGGGTTGGGGCATAGCCTTTCATGATTTAAAGATAAAGAAATACGTAGTTGTTTCCGTATCATTGTCTTGTATCTTCATGCTGTCTGGTATACTTCGATACATACTTTCTTTAGGACTAAACTCGTGAGCAAACGAAATCATGTACTTAATGGAGACATTTAAAATGCTAAATCCGGAATTAGTCACCACCGTGCATGCATGATGACTTGTTGCATGCCATTACAAAGTTACAGCTCGTTATTCCGAAGGTTCGTTATTCCGAAGGCTCTTCAGTCCGAAGATTCGTTATTCCGAAGGTTCGTTTTTCCGAATTTCATTTTCGGATGAACAAAATCTTCGGAATAACAAACCTTCGGAATAACGCCACAAATGTTCGGATTAACGAACCCTTTTTCATTTTCGGATTAACGAACCTCTGGGTATAGGGAATTTGTGTGTTTCGGATTAACGAACCTTCGGAATAGCGAACCTTCGGAATAACGAACAGCACCCCTTGTCTCATACACATATTTCGATCAAATTTTCCGTAGTAAACTGCAAATGATATGTCCATACTTCTTTCTGCTGTTGAGCAGTTGTTTAGATCTGTGGAATTCAACAACCTAATTTTGATTTTACATCGACCGCCTGAAGGGACAGTATGCCGAGTTACAGGCATGTGATATGTCCAGCACTTCCTGTTGAACCAAACAAACGAGTAAAAAAGTGCATGTGAGCGTTGCACGTCAGCGCTTTAGAGTATCAATTTATTAAACCGCAAGATGTTAAGAAGGTCATATAGGAACTTTCGTGCAATTATGCCTGGTGATTATATCAGTTAGATTTGACCAGCCCGACTTGCGTGGATGATTCTATAGGGAAGGAAATGTTGCAAAACCTAAAATAGGTATATTTCCGAAATGAAGTACACATCACACACACACACACACACACACACACACACACACACACACACACACACACACACACACATATATATATATATATATATATATATATATATATATATATATATATATATATATATATATATATATATATATCTGAGAGAAAAAGAGAAAAGAGAGAGAGAGAGAGAGAGAGATAGAGAGAGAAGTGGTGGTAGTACCGGGAATCAAAATATACGCAGTATACATTTGTTTGGTGTTGGTGTTGTTGTTTTTTTTTTCAAGAACATTAGCTTTATTTTGATTTTTGGTTGAAACAACCTTGTCGAGACCGAATCAGGACTTTATATCTGGTTTATCATTGAATGCAAACGCTGTGCGCTGATGATTTAATGCATGCCGCTGAGAGGCAGATTAAAAAAAAATAATTCGTTTTGTTACATGCGAGATATATCCATCATGCAGATGACAGAATGGAGAACGTAAACCATCGTAAACCTCTATCGATGCTATAGTTCTTTGTATAGCACATTTTAAAGTAAGAATCAGAGCTCAGTCAGCAAAAACCCTCCTACAGTCAATAGTGTTCGCCAAATGAGACCAATGTTCATGTTACCCTTCCTGTAAGAGTTTGATACAACCCGTCAGTAAATAGCAGTGTGACTGATGAGCTTTAAATCAATTGGTGCAAGAACAGTAAGCTTGTCATTCTGGGCCATGAGGAAGATAAGACATAGATATTTCCACTTGATAACCATTTTGATGAATGAATGTAATGGTCTGTCGGCATCAAAGCACTTTACCGTATGTCCCCCATAAATTACAATTTTATGGGACCCTCCGCAATGATACTTTAAAAATAGTAAAGCAATTCAAACAAAACTTCAGGGTATGAAACTACAACTTATTACCCACATCTTACAGAAAACTCCATCCGATTTGCCTCAGTGGTCAAAGAGAAATGAGGAAATTTGTAGAGCATGTCAGGAATCTCTTCCCTCCAAGTTCTGTCTATAAGGGAGTTCACGGTTGTGATTTGCGCATGTGCAAAACAAAGGTCAAATGAGAATGTCTGTGTATTTGCCACTGACTTTAAAATGTAAAGAAGTCTCGAGCAACTTTGAGAATCTGAATTATGTCAGAACAATATATGTGTTTCGGACGAAATTAGAATGTACAGGTGTAAGTCATTCATCAACACTGTTTAGCAAAATCTCTCCATGCACTTTATCAACATTGATTTAATACAAGATGCCATGCTTCAACAAGGAATTCTTGATCACAACACATGTCCATTTTATTTCAAAGTCTATGGTGTAGGGGTCAAATGAGACAAGCGCTAACCATGAACTCCCTTATTGTGTTTACAGATTAATATGCAGTTCCAAGAGCATCCAAGTGCTAAACTTGGAAGAACCAGACTCATGACATGCTTTACAACAATCCACATTTCTCTGTGACCGCTTGACCAAATTGAATGGGGTTTTCTGCAAAATAGAGCTAAGATGTCATATTTTAAGACCCTGAAGAAGCATTTGGACAGTTTAATCATATTGGGTGTTATCAATGCGAAAATCCTATTGTATTTTTTTTTTTTTGGGGGGGGGGGGGACATATTGTATTACTCATGACATTGTGATGACTATACACTGACTTAAGAACAGTGACAAGAAACTTAGATCACACTTTACCAACTCGAATGAGTTCATAAACTTGTCATTCTCAAAATCGATACTTAAAAACTATCACATTGTATTTCCAACCTTTACAAGAGAGAGAGAAAAAAAGAAAAAAGACAGTGCAACAGAAGGAGAAATGAGATCATGGGTTGGATGCCACATTCAGACCTCATGAATCAATGGTACAATACGAGTGCAAATGCTTCAGAACAAAATATCTTTTTTTTTTTCCAGAACTGGCACTGCAGAATTAACTGTTGGAAAAGGAAATTTCTGAAATTTGTGAACACAACAGCACGTCGCACACTATACGACTCACGACTACACGACTGTCAGACTTTGGATCCGAAATGAATCACAATATCCTCAGAGTAAACACGCTTGTTTATTTCAGATCCAAAATCGTATAGTCGTATAGTTGTAAGTCGTATGTGTGCGGCTGGGTTTAATCACACCAAGGAGGTAGGACCTTACGGACGTAGCACTTCCTTGGTCACACCTTTCCACAACACAACTTACCCCAAATCGTGTCACGCTGTCTCCAGAAGTACTCGTGACCATTGTCCTGTCTAGGCTCGATGATGGTTCTTACTTCAGCCGAATTTATTCTGGAGAGGGCATCACTTGCATAAAGTGACATGTGGTATGGAGTAGTACCAGAGATACTCGACGGCACACAGTAGGGCCGACATCCTACCGAAGTTGATAAAGACCTTCGTCTGGTCAAAGATGCAGGAGGCATGATCGAACGGAACACCACAGCAAGTGCAGTGGTACAACAGTCCGTCGAAGCAGTATTTCGGGACTACCACTGAATACATTCTGGGCAAAGACGGTGCATCCATAAACTGAACAACCGCTGAAAGTCCTGCAGACACTGTGAAGTATAGGCCCTATCTGGCTGCCAACACAAAACAAAAACATTTCAGAGAGATTCGAGATATATCATCCTACCAGGATTCAACTGATAACTCTAAACATATCCTTTTATTCAATTCAATTCATTCAATTCATTTTATTTTCATACTTCTCATTTATGAACATTACAACAGAAACCAGACAAGTTTTTTTACCTTGTGAACAATGTGCAGAAAACAAACAATATACAAGGTGATAACACAGTAATTACATGTAATGATAACTGGTCAAAATCGAAATCGAAATGGGGTTGATCAAAGAGAAGTATGACCCCGTTTACAGTGCGGGGCCGGGCTCGGCCGCGGCTCGGCCGCGGCCGAGTCCGGCCTCTTAGACCCCGTTTACAGTGCGAGGCTCGGCCGCGGCTCGGCCGCGGCCGTGCCCAGCCCCGCTTCAGTGTAAACGCGCAAAAGGCCAAATGCGAGGCCAAAATTGGCCTCGCATTTGGCCTCGCTCTGGAGGTGGTCTCGGCCGCGGCCGAGCCGCGGCCGAGCCCGGCCTTTTCTTGGTGTAAACGCAAACTGGGCCAAATGCGCGGCCAATTGCGCGGCCAATTTTAGTCTGGCTTCCAAACCCTCTGCATGTATCTTTCGCTATTCAGGATATTAACCCCCTCAACGTCGAAAACTAGTATAGTAAGGTGGTTTTGTCCTGCAACGGATTCTTTCCTTCGGCAAAGGCCTTTGCCCGAACGGCGACTTCGTCGCCACGGAATTCATTTGGCAAGGGGTCTGAAAACCAGACAATACCAAATTGCATTTGTTTACAAGCAGAGCGCCACTACGACAAAATATTGAAAGGTTTGAATCAAAAGCGCGGCCGAGCCCGGCAGTGTAAACGGACAAAATTGCGGGGCCCGGCCTCGCAATTGAGGCTGGGCTCGGCCGCGGCTCGGCCGCGGCTCGGCCCAGCCCCGCACTGTAAACGGTGTCAATTGCGCGGCCGAGCCTCGCAATTTTGTCCGTTTACACTGCTGGGCTCGGCCGCGCTTTTGATTCAAACCTTTCAATATTTTGTCGTAGTGGCGCTCTGCTTGTAAACAAACGCAATTTGGTATTGTCTGGTATTCAGACCCTTTGCCAAATGAATTCCGTGGCGACGAAGTCGCCGTTCGGGCAAAGACCTTTGCCGAAGGAAAAAATCCTTTGCAGGACAAAACCACCTTAAACTATACTAGTTTTCGACGTTGAGGGGATTAATATCCTGAATAGCGAAAGATACATGCAGAGGGTTTGGAAGCCAGACTAAAATTGGCCGCGCAATTGGCCGCGCATTTGGCCCAGTTTGCGTTTACACCAACGGCTCGGCCGCGGCTCGGCCGCGGCCGAGACCACCTCCAGAGCGAGGCCAAATGCGAGGCCAATTTTGGCCTCGCATTTGGCCTTTTGCGCGTTTACACTGAAGCGGGGCTGGGCACGGCCGCGGCCGAGCCGCGGCCGAGCCTCGCACTGTAAACGGGATCTACGACGGGACCTACATGAAAGCTAGCTTGTTTGGCTGTAAGCCCCGAGTAATCGGGAGCATCCCACGAGACCGACACCCACGAGTCATACGGTCCACGAGACCGACATCAATATTAGGTCCATGAGTCATACAGCCCACGAGTTATACGGCTCAGGAGTCATACACCCCATGACTTCGACACTACGGGCAAAAGGCTCATGAGACCGACATTAAGCAAACATAGCCCACGAGACCGACACTAAGCAATAAAGGCTCATGAGACCGACACTAAGCAAAGAAAGCCCACGAGACTGACAGTAGGCAAAAAAGGCCCACGAGACCGACACTATAAGCTAAAAAGGCTCACGAGACCGACACTAAGCAAAGAAAGCCCACGAGACCGACAGTAGGCAAAGAAGGCCCACGAGACCGACAGGATAAACAGCGCCATCTACATGTCAATCACCTGTACAGGGTGTTCCATGAACGGAAAAATAACATACTGGCGGGTGTAATTTCGTAACGCTATCAATTGAAAGATGGTGACCATCTACATAATTATGAACGTCATCAAATATGTATTTCTACATACTTCTGGGGAGGGGGGAGGGGCAAGTGTGTCAGGGAGCGACATTGTTATCAAGTAGAAAAATTGAATTGTATTCTTCATGCCCCCGCCCCCCCCCCCCCCAAAAAAAAAAAAATAGAAGAAGAGGACAATAACGATGTATGGATTAATCTTAGAGCTTTGATAATGCCATCGTGCTATTTTTAATAATCTTTCCCAGTTTTTAGCTAGGAAGATGGACAAGATATAAATTTTACCTCTTCTCTTTCCCGATTCACTAGTTGCTTATTCTATTTTAGATATTCTACCCTCCTGCTTTGACGTTTTGCAGTAAGATCAATTTGTAATTTTCTCTGTAACTATAATGTAATTCTACTGATTAAAACGTTTTATATCGCAGGGATTCACTTCAGTTTTGTGGCTTGTGTTATTCTCCTCCGAACAGTACATTTTATCGTGAAATACAATAGCTGTTTTCATGGATGCATCTGGTTTTTTCCGAATCCCTAACGCTACCTTAATAGACGATTACGTTATTCTCTATTTTTTATTAATACTAAATCAACACCCTCGCAGGTTTATTGTGGAAAGATCTGCTACACACTTTTACTGTACTTTGTTCATTTTTTTTTCACAAACACACACCCATGCAAGCACAATTAAAGATCCTGATCATTTCAGGGAGGGGGGTGGGGGCAACTGATGAGGTAACACCCTGCCGGAGATGGCAACTCTTCTTTTCCATCTCTCACATTATCTTCCTATGCTATTATCAGGACACCCTATACAATTTATTGGTCTATAGGTGGCGCTATTCATCCTGTCGGTCTCGTGGGTCTTCTTTGCTTAGTGTCGGTCTGGTGAACCTCTTTTGCGTCATGTCGGTCTCGTGAGCCTTGTATGCGTAGCGTCGGTCTCGTGGACCTTTGAAGTGTAGTGTCGGTGTCGTGGGCTTTGTTTGCTTACTGTCGGTCTCATGAGCCTTTTGTGCGTAGTGTCGGTCTCGTGAGCCGTATAACTCCTGGGCTTATTTTACTTGATGTCGAACTCGTGGGCTTTATTTACTCAGTGTCGAACTCGTGGGCTGTATAACTGGTGGGCTGTATGACTTGTGAGCTGTATGACTCGTGGGCTGTATGACTTGTGAGCTGTATAACTAGTGGGCTGTATGACTCGTGGGTGTCGGTCTCGTGACGTGCACCCGAGTAATCAGTGTTTGTGAAAAAGAAACGGAGAACGGATAGAAGATAAGACCAGAATGATGATGTAGGTTGCCAAATTTTATGTAATAAAAAAGAAGAAGAAAAAGAAGAAGAAGAAAACAAACAAACTATACATTAATATGAACTTACTGTGACCGAGCCATCATTATTATACAGCCTACTTTGTATATATACTATAACCTATTGTTGCATTAAAACTTTCACCAGGATATGATCAGTAAGACACAAAAAGTTAACATGTACAGCTATTAAGCCATTTGGTGCCTGCCGTCAAGCTCTGCACAGAAGGTTAGAGAGGGGTAGAGGGAAAGAGGAAGAGAGGGAAACGAAGTAGAATGTGGAATTGCTAATGATGAATTCAGAGAGCCTGATGGCAAGACCCTAAATGGAATCTGCAACGTGTTGACAAAATGTTTGATTGGACAATAACATACCACAGTATTACATAAGACATTACGACTGTTCAGTGTCTGCAAAATATGCACTCAATAAAAACTCTTTCAATTTACGTTTAAAGGAATATAAAGACGAGCAGCTTGTTATTTCGGGGGAGAGGTCATTCCAGTATCTAGGGCCCGTATACTTTATCGTTTTTTTTAGCGAAAATTGTTCGAGTACGTGGAAGGTGAAATGCGTCACTTTGGCGGGTAGGATAATTGTGAATCAAATAGTTTTTTCTGAACATGCGAGTGAAAACATCCGGTAACTCGTTGGCAGAAAATTTGTACATAAATATGCCGACGTTGTAACTGAACAGATCTGATATTTTCAGTATTTTATTTTTCAAAAATAAATCATTCGTGTGGGACAAATATCCGACATGGTTGATATTTCTGATGGCACGTTTTTGAATACGGAACAGTATATCAAGAAGATTTCTAGTTGCATTCCCCCACACAAGAATACCATAATTAAGGTACGGAGTAATCAAAGTAGAATAAAGATTAAGCAGAATTTGACTTGGAAAAACACTCTTAAGTTTATTAAGAACACCCGTATTTTTAGAAAGAATATTACTTAAATAACTAACGTGGGATTTCCAAGATAAATCACTATCAATAAAAAGCCCTAAAAATTTTATACTACTGACTTGATTTAATTCAGTTTCATTAAACTTAATATGAAAAGGAAGGGTTTTAAGACTATTGCTAAAAAGCATACAATGAGTTTTATCAATATTAAGTGACAATTTGTTGGCGTATATCCAAGATTGCACAGATTTAAGTTCTTTATTCACTGTGTTCACAAGAGTATAAGGATCTCTGTGTGTAAAAAACAGATTGGAGTCGTCAGCAAAACATATAAAGGAAAGAATTGGCGAGGAACTGGGAAGATCGTTAATGTACAAAATGAACAATAGTGGGCCTAGTAAGGAGCCCTGTGGAACACCACATGAAATTAACTTTAACTGAGAATCACGGCCATTTATACTCACAAATTGTTTTCTGTTTGATAAATAATCCCGAAACCAGTCCAAAGCCTTCCCACGTATACCATAATGTCGTAGCTTGTAAATCAAAATATCGTGGTCAATTGTGTCGAAGGCCTTCGAAAAATCAAGAAAAGCTCCAATAGTGTGGGAGACATCATCTATAGCATGAGCAACTTTGTGGATAAAAGTGAGTAAGGCATGGGTCGTACTGTGGTTTTTCCTAAAACCAAACTGGGAGTTACAAAAAACTTCACACTTTTCAAGAAATTTGTGTGTGCGCGTGTATACCAACCTTTCAAGAAGTTTTGAAAATGAAGTTAACAAAGATATAGGGCGATAATTTGTCACAGATTCTTTTTGTCCTTTTTTAAAAATTGGTACTACTTTAGCTATTTTCATTTTTTGTGGAACTGTGCCAGTAGATAACGATAAATTAAAAATGTGTGTTAATGGTATAACTATTTCATTAATGATGTTTTTAAGGAGAAAATTGGTGATTCCATCACATCCAGAGCTTTTCTTAGTGTTCAAATTTAGCACGATATCTTTGATTTCTTCTTCAATGACAGGTTAAAAAAAAAAAGAGACTGCTGATTCTGGTCTTTTAGAAAGTAATAAAAATCAGTATTTGAATGCGGAATACTGCTGGCAAGATTAGGTCCTATGCTTACAAAGTATTCATTGAATACTTCTGCCACATCAGCTTCATCTTCAATGTACTTATCATTATTAATAATATGCCTAGGTGGTTCGATGTTATTTTTAGTGTTCAGCGCTTCATTTATCACCTTCCACGTACTCTTGATGTCATTTTTATGCTTGATAAATTGCTTTGAAAAATACATTCGTTTGGCTAAACGTATGAATGATGTAAGAACGTTGCGATAATGCACATACCGAGACCGAGTTCGACTGTTTGGATCACTTCGGTATTTGTAGAAAAGAGCATTTTTACGGTTAACAGACCTCAGGAGAGATTTCGTAATCCATGGTTTTTTTGGAACCTTTTTACGGTTTGAACGAGTAAATGGCTTCACGGGTATAATGGAATTGAATGCGGATGATAATATTTGTGAAAAGTGTTCAAAAGCTAAGTTTGCATCGCTTTGGTTATTAACAATTGACCAATTAACGGATCCTAGTCTCTCCCTAAGTCTATTAAGATTAGTTTCTGACATTTCTCGAAAACCAGAATTGGGCGAATAAAAAGAGGCATTACTTATGTTAACATTGGGCAGAACAGCGAAAATCGGAAAATGATCGGATACATCAGACACTATTACACCAAACGTGATACTGGAAAGAGAACTATTAACAAAGATGTTGTCAATTAGAGTTGCTGTGACATCTGAAATTCGAGTGGGCTTCTTTATAAGAGGTGAAAAGGACTCGGATAACATCACATTGAGGAAATCTTGGCATGCGGAGTTGGTATGACAGTCTAAAAGGTTGAAATTGAAGTCACCCATGATAAAACAACTTTTATTCTCCAAATATTTATCAGCTAAAAGTACGGATAAAGATTCAATAAATTCAGTGGGGCTTGTATTTGGAGGTCTGTATATTTCACCGACAACAATACTTTTTCTATTTGGAACCCTAATTTCAATGAAAATACTCTCAATAACTTCAGACATTAAACTGAGTTCGTCTAAGAGTTCATAATTCAAATTCTGAGTGACGTAAAGCCCAACTCCGCCGCCTTTTTTACCTGCCCTGTTTTTTGTCAAAAGTGTGAAGCCATCAATGGTAAATAGCGAAGAAGGTGATGTTTCATTTAAGCAGGTTTCACTGATTCCGATAACCTGACTATCAAATTTAACTTGATTCACGAACATATTGAATTGATCAAAGTTTTTGTTTATACTCCTTATGTTAAAGTGTGAAATAAAAAATTGGTTTGGATTAGAATGAGATAATGAAATTATGTTGTCTTCAATGTGGTATTCTGTGGGTGGTATTTGAGGACTGGTGTCGTTTACATCAGAGTCAAGTATCAGTTCGTGAGCTTGTGAGTTCAAAAAACTAATTATATCAGGGTTATTACCCTCTTCGCTATTTGTGGCATGTACGGGTACATCCTCTTTGTCTTGTGCATGAGCAGACATAACAACAATTCCATTATTCATATCATTCACACTATTTGACTCAGCCATTGTGAAAAAGTTTCAGAACAGTGGGTATTACATAAACTTGTTGACACAAAACTCTGCTTTTGAACTTGTTTGCTGCTTGCTGTTTAGAGAGAAGACGACATTCACCTGGCTGAGTTATATAAGATGCTTGAGTAGCTGGCAAAGGAATGTCTGTAAACAAAACATGAGCAAGCATTATGCGTAAACCAAGCTTGAAGTACGAGTACAATTTTTGTCTTGAGGTAGGAATTTCACGGGATGATTTACAAAGAAAGATACCTGCGTTTGTCAGTACAAGCAGCAAGAAAACTGTATAAAAAGCAGGGAGAGACACTGGAATGACTATTTTCCCCTTTGAAAAAATGTGACACATTTGAGTAGCTACGTACGTACAGACATTGACAGCAAAAATGTCGGTTGTACGGTTACAACCAGAAAATAAGAAACACTTGAAACATGTTAACAGCTTGTGTTTACTGGGTGTGGAATAATGACAGGGGGCGTGAATTTGGCTACTGGAGTATCTGCATACCAGAAAAAGAAGGGACAAGTTCATGTGGTCACAAATAAGAATTGTGTCGATACATTTTGTGCTATTATCATAGGCATTTAAAAGTGCACGCTTGGCACACATATAAAAGAAATTAAAAATCTTTGTGGAGCTTGCGTTTGGCATTTCAACATAGATATACCTTCTATAAAAAACAGAAGGAATAAATGACGTTGAACATAATGTGCATAAATCAAAACTTACTATATCAAACAAGGTAAACGCAACTGTCTCAACCTCTGAGAACAGAAGCAGGAATACCATTAACACGAGAACGGAGTTATACATTTCTTTAACCGATTCCAATAGAGACAGTGGTCACCCCTCCCTCCTATACATGTGAACTGAATGACGAGCAGAGGTGAAAGAAAAGGGGAAACTGGCTAGATCTATTGAGAAAAAAAAAACCAACCCACACAACAAAATGATAATATGGTTGCACAAAGGGGAAGGGGGAGGGAGGGGTCACTCTCAGACAAAATGTGCCACCAACATGCGTGCAAACACCTCAGAAATGGACTCTATATACGGCCATATGGTGTATTGCGGCATATCAAATTTGCACCCCCTTAAAATGTGTTATTTACCAACATGCGTCCAAACATCATAAATGGACCCTTTGGCATATAAATTATATTGAAGCACAACACAATAGAACCCCTAAATAGCGTCACGTTAATACACGCTTCTTCACATTAGGCCCACTTGAAAATAACAAGGTAACACTCTCCAGAAATACAATAAGGAATTCTGTTTTCGTAAAGAGATGTTACATTCAATTGTATAATAAAATTTCATCAACCTATCTTGTAAAAATTGAACTCCTATGAATGGCGGTAGAAAGAAAATATACCCCATTTTAAAGTAAAAAGAAGGCTTACATCGCGTAGGTGCCTATATAAAAAGTTATCCTTTTTGACGCTTCCTTTGAATGCGTACAGCAAGTCGGATGTAGAGCGACTTTCTGTGGTTACGCAGCGATTTAATGATTGAAATGACGGAGAGATCATATCAATAATATTGGATTTTCAGGTACTTTTTAATCAACTTGTCTATGATGCATTCCTGGCTGTTCGCTGTTGTGATGTGCGCTTTGAATGATAGGATGTAAAATCTCGCGATTTGGTCTAACGTTCACACGGTCAGCGCAGGGTGACTTAACGGGATAGCGCAGAGCGCAAGATTTCTTGGAATTTGCATCGCGATCGCGTTAATACGCGTACGTGTCAATCCCAATTTTGAAAAATCCGTGTATGCCTTGGCCACTTGCAATACGTGACACTCGCATCCATGCTGAACTGCATGCCGAAGATACACTTGCGTGTAAGATGCCTGAAGATGGTATTTGTTTTAAATTTATCATTTGCAATTTAACTTTTTCATTCATGCAACTTCGTGATTCTAAAACTGCTGTATTTATGTATTGTCACGGTGAAAACATAGCGTGGTTTTATGTTGATAGCAACGTCAATCAAATGCAGATTGTACCTTTGGAAACGGATATGATACAATTTATTATCATACATTGGGACATATACACATTAGATGTAAGTAGGGCCTACTCACATACCACATACGCAGTATACAATACATAATTATGAAAGCATACTGCACAATCAGTGAAGGGATTGAATGTGTTTACAGGGTGTTGTTAATGCAAAGCGTGTTTTGCACTATAAGTAGGACAACTGGCTCCTCGCCAAATTGGCACCGGCTATCATCCATGCGATTATTAATATACACATCTAGCCGTGCCATTTTTAGCCCAACTGTAAACCTGGAAACAAACAATGGTATGGTTATCATTGCCAGTCAACTGGTTTCGGTTGCACTGACTATAATGTAATCATCCGCACCAATAATGACCTCTTTGATAGCTAATACCTAAATACCCATGTCTGTGGTTTCGCATATACATCTTCGATCAAAGGTTGTAATATTCTTCAGGAACTTGATCTTCCTAGTATGTATCCTCAAGCTGCCTAGAAGAAACGCATCTAGGACCTGCAAATGACGTCTTATCGTGTATCATACCAGAAATCACCAGAATCACTCACACCATGCACACACACAGTTCCTCTGGGTGAATTATTTTAATATAAGCATGCTAGCTGTCATAAGAAATAAGTGAGCCTATATCTCCAGAACATGGCAATGAAGGTATATCTTTGTATCAAGTCCCTATTTTTTTTTTATACCAGTCCAAATACTCGTAACATCAACACACTATAGATATTTCATGGTTAATCCCCCCCCCCCATAACAAAACGACACACACACGCACTCACACACACACACACACACACACACACACACACACACGACATTGCGTAAGGCACAGACCATGTATTGTGTTTCATCCCCTTTGGTTTCTATAAACAAATCAATGTATCATGTGGGCAGCTTTCATTCAAAAGGGATAACAGTGAGGGTAAATGGGTCATATTCAGACCATCTAAGTAGAGCATGATGACATCATGTGACACTATCTCAACTCTAGATTCGGGCAGGACATTCCTACGTTCTATCAGTGTGCCAGATAGTGTTTCACATGACGCTATTGATAATAATTAAAGCTATGAATAATCATTAACAGCGTCAATTATGTGCGTAAATCGTGGAAAGAGCGATGCAAAAGAGTTTAAAGTTGCTATTCCACTCTGTCTGCCTGTAGACTTCAATATAAGAGTAACTGAGTAGAATGATGGTTTAGAGTCGTAAAAATCGGACTTTAAATAAAATATGGAATTGTACACTTTCACCCGTTTTCACCGAAAGGTCATTAACAGTGACTTACGTAAACTAGAAGAGGTGATTGTGTCATTTACCTAACAACGCTTAATCTCCCATCGGGTTCTAAACGAAATCATTATGGGGACAAACTTTGGCTGATTTTAGCAAAAAGGCATTCAACCCTTTCCACGACAAAAATTCCTCGTTGTTGGACTGAAATGCGATGCGAAAATAAAAAGAACTGAAAAGGAAAAATGCCTTAAATAGGCCTAACCTAGGATTTGCATAATTACATAGCCGCTTCCCCTCCCTATACCTTCATAAGCAAACACAGCTACACACACACATCACCACACACAAACGGTCCAACGGGGTCATCCTACGAGAGTAGACGAGACCGACACCCACGAGTCATACAGCCCACGAGTTTGACATAGAAGAAAAGGTCCATGAGTCATACAGCCCACGAGTCATACAGACCACGAGTTCGACACTGGGCAAATAACGCCCACGAGTTCGACACTAGGTAAGAACAATAACATGAGTTCGACATTACAACACTGTTTTGGCTTAATATGTCGGTCTCGTGGGCCTTGTTTGCTTGGTGTCGAACTAATGGACTGTATGACTCGTGGGCTGTATAACTCCCGAGTGCTAGCTCTTCGTCATCCCGAAGGTTCGTTAATCCGAAACACACAAATTCCCTATACCTAGAGGTTCGTTAATCCGAACATGGATTTTGTGGCGTTATTCCCAAGGTTCGTTAATCCGAAAATGAAATAGGGTTCGCTGTTCCGAAGGCTCGTTTATCCGAAAATTGAATAGGGTTCGTTATTCCAAAGGATTCGTTAATCCGAAAATGAAATAGGGTTCGTTATTCCGAAGGTTCGTTGATCCGAAAATGAAATAGGGTTCATAACGTAATGAACCTTTGTTTCATTTTCGGATTAACGAACCTTATTTCATTTTCGGATTAATGAACCTTCGGAATAACAAACCTTATCACATTTTCGGACTATAGAACATTCGGAATAACGAACTGTAACCTAACTCCTTGGCTGTAAGACTCCTGGGACGTATGACCAAGGAGGTTTGATACATGGAGTTCCACCTGGCTGTAATCATTCAAACAGTTGTCAGATTTCCATTGATGTACAAAAGAATTCCACAGGTGCACTTGTGCCTTTGATGATCGATGCTCGACGCCGCCGTCTTGCTAAGCAATCTGAAGATTCATTTTGAACGTTATCATAATGTTGGCCATATTTTGCTTATTTATTAATCAAATGAAATGAAATTTCACTTAATGGTAAAGCATATTATGTAAAACAAAAGTCAAGAAAGTCCAGAAATTTGTGCAAAAGCGTAAATCAGAACTGTATCATGTGAAAATGTTTAAAACTGTACCATCCTGGCAAGCTGGTTTTATTACTTTTCCGCTTAATTTCCACAAATGAAACTAATATGGAGTAATCTTCAAGTATGATTCTTTATTGATAGATATCAGATTAGTGCCCGGGTATGCCCAGTCGAGTAATTTTCATCTTTATTTTAGCATTTTTGCTCAATTTCTAATCGCGCCTCCTCGTGTCTGTACCACCTACCTTTCATAAGAAGGGATAGCGAAAAATGAATACCATCACAAAGACATATCTTCCTTAGAAATTGGCTGGTGATTATGCAATGAGACACGAGTCAATTGTCTTCCTATCTGCGCGGGAGATCCTGTTTGGAACATGCTTCAAATATTTTTGAGCGGCGGCATCGAACATCTAGCAAAGGAAATAAGACGGTTGTGACTCCATACTAGAACCATGTATGCACTAGCACCTCCCTGGTATGACACGTGGGTTCCGGGCCCCGTTGCTAGAAACTTTGCGTTTAAACGCAATTTGCAACTGATTGTCACTGGCCAATCAAAATCATTGTTGCATGCATGTCTTCTTAATGGGGCAGACCCTGAGCCAATCAGAATGGTTGTTTCAAAATTAGCAATTATTTGCAATTGATTGCAACTTTCTTGCAACGGGGCCCCGGTCTCCTGACGTGCACCGGTCCAACAGCCTCACGCACAATGCACACCAGCAAACATACTCGAATTGTACTTGAACACATATCTATTTCTTACACCTCACATCAAACACCTGATAATCATGCTTAAAAAGATCCCTGTTTTAATTCAGATTGTAAAATTTGCGTCTACGCTTTCTTGCAGACTATGACTAGAGAATATAGCAACGGGGGGGGGGGGGGGGGGGGGAGGCAGCTTTGAATTAGGCCTCCAGGGGGGCATGGAGTCCATCGTTCTATTACATTGGTAAAACACCTGCTAAGTGCTGTACACTGTATTTAGTAAATTTGACTATGCAATATCAAAAAAAAAAAAAAAAAAGAAGAAGATCAAAATGTAAAAATATCTGGAACCTAATTTGGTCCCCGTCCAAACCCCTGGATGTACCACAAATTACATAACCTCTAAAAGCACTTTTACTAATGTATTTACTCAGAAGTAATATTTTCAGTGTTATAAAAGAAAGATATTGTTTTCCTCTTTTTTTTTTTGGGGGGGGGGTATAAATTCCCTAATGGAGAGGGGGGAGGGGTTCGGGTCCTTAACATTGTAACCCCAGTGATAATTCCTGTCAAGTTCGGTGAAAAATTTGACCATGTGTTTTTGAGAAGAGAAAAATGTGAAAATAGGCACTAATATGGTCACCCACACCCCCCCCCCAAAAAAAAGGAAAAACACACACACACACACACAAGGTCCATCACCACAACTGCCATATAGTATGAGTATATATCTAAAACTGCAGTCACCATGTTTACTTACGGCACTATATAGCTTATCATTTCTGGTTCTAAAGAAAAAGACGAGTAAAGATTCTCTAATATGGGAGCTTTGTCGCCCTCCCCCACGCTTTCCAGGGCATGGTGCTCCTGCCCCCCCCCCCCCCCCCCCATAAGTGGGAAATTGTCCCACTTGTACACAAATATATCTTCTACGCTCCAGCGACAAAACATGTCAAGTTTGGTGAAAATCTGACCACGCACTTTCAAGAAGTAGATGGAAATGTGAATATTAGGCTTCAACTTGACCCCTCCCGTCCATTCACAGATCTGCCACGAACAAAGTTGAGACTCAGTGAATTAATCAGGTTAGCTTCTCTCGGGGTGAATTGTTTTTAGTGGCCGTTTACAGCTGTAGCTGGCCACTATGGACAGGGGGCTGCTAGGCAGGTTTGACTGTACCACAAATATAACTCTTAAACTCACATTTGCTACCGATTTTCAACATACTTTTAAGGCGTAGCCCAATAGAATGTCAGATTTTGAAGGACCAAGTGTGAGCTTCGGGACCGTGGGAGCGGATCTTCCCCCGCGCACACGCCCGCATTCCCTGTCTGTTCGCTACGACAAGTACAAACAGCCTAGCTAAAAATGCATATCATAATCTTATTCACTATAGATTTGTGCACGGTCATTAAATCCCGATTCGTACTCACTTGAGAGCTGCTTCAGTTTTCTTTTCTTACGAAAGTCCAGCTCCAAGCTGGATAGCAGGAATCGCAGATGTATCTTTTCTTTGTTGAGTCGCAGGGTCAAATCTTTGACATATAATGAGCAAGGTAAAGCCAAGTAATTGCCACTGAAATGAGACCATAAACGAATGAGACTGGATTTGAAGATAGGGTACTTGATTATCAGCAAAGATCGTATATTTGCGACCGTCAATGAACGTCACAAATATCGTATTCAGAAATGTGGTGATTGTGCCGCTTTGGTTGTGTTCCATTTTGAAATTACAATCCGCTTTTCAGAAAATTCTGCGTCACCACACTGCTCTTTCCTCGTTAACATTTTCGATCATAACAAACCTAATGCATCTTTATTGTGTCCTTATTGGATCTCATTGGTTACAGTCTGTCATTATAACCACCTCATTCCCACACTGTGCATTTTTACACTGTCTTACATTCTCACGCTTGACTTCCCAGCTGAAAAGAACACAGTATCTCACAGTGTGAAACACAAAATGTGAAACACAGTGCAAACACATTGTGAACACAGTGTGAAATCTCTTCACATTGTTAAATTCGATCGTTTGAACATTGCAAACACATTGTGAATCATCAACACAGTGTGAAATGGAACATTACTATGTGAACGCTCTGTGAACTCTCATTTTCACACTTTTTTCTCTGAAACCCTTTTCCAACAATACGCAAATTTTAAACCATCTTCTTCTCCTACTTCACTGCTTTTGTTCAAAGTAAGGTTTATTTTGGTCGAGTCATTTCAGTAGAACCGTATAAGAACTTAATGTCCCCCCCCCTTTACACTCTATCTTTCTCTGTCTACATATAATCATGCGGAATACAAATATGTATGTATATATATTTACATATATATATATGTATATATATATATATATATATATATATATATATATATATATATATTTCAAGTATAACGATACGAAACAGTATTGGATAATGTAAATAAATGGGACGTTTCTCCCAATTTTCTACTCTTATCGCACTTTAAATCTAATGTTCGAAAATCGTGTATTCATGTGTTAGCGCTTTGAATACATTATAAACGGCAAAATTTCCACTCACCTTTGTGTATTATCTAATACAGCAATTCAATCGTAAATACGAATAGTTACCACCTATAGTTTCTGTCGACATTTAAGTAAAACGAAGCATTATATATGTATGTATTTTTTTTTTGCGCATGAACATTTGTTGGTTTTTTTTTTTCTGGACAATATAAATTATGAGCATTTATACTTTGAGTATAAAAGTTATAAAATTCATATAAGTTTACAGTTAAAGTGGAGTTTGCACGAATTGCACAAAAAGGATTAATCCACATCTAATTTCATTACATCTCGTATAACTTTTCGCATGAGGACAAATCCAAGTCTCATTACAACAGATTACAACCAGGTATAAACGTTTTATTCATTACATTTTCTATTAATTACATGAAACTTATTAGTGAAATGTCATCTTTTATGAAAAGACTCCGCAACTGACTAAAAATGATAACGGTAATATCTCTGCATAAACAATTATATCGAATGAAACTGATGATGTCATACGCTATGAACATCAAGAATACGAGATAGTTTATGTACGACAGAAAAGTAATTCCCACCAGCCACCTCTCTGTTCAAACTGAACATTACTAAACCACCTTCCACGGAGAGAAGAAAATTCTTTTTTTTTCCCGTAAATTGAATCTCTCTCAATTTGAGCGAAGTTTTTAGAGTCTCGAAGTGGACGTGAAATGCAGTATAGTCTCAGAGAAAACCTCTAAAACAGGTGACATTTCCCCCAACAGAAATGGATTCCCTAGACTGAAATGTCGCTATAGAGACTGCCATGGTATGCTTCCGCCATATCGAATTATTAGTAGGTCTGTTGTAGTACATCTTTACAGTGTGTGACGAAAATTTTACATGATTGGTAAAAAACTACAATGTCATGTTTGAAAATTTCATGGTAAAACACGAAATGTGTTTCGTGTTTAGATATATTCCTTGAACTGGATTTCATGTGGATGGATAAAAATGATTTCAGAGAGCAAGCATTCGGAATTCCGACCTTTGACCCCGTGGCCCACAACTCTCTACAAATAACCACTAAACTTGTAATATCAGATTTTCATGACAATACCTTGAGCTATTTCCAAAATATGGCGAAAATAGTGACATTATCATCTAACCTTTGACCCATGGCCCAAATCTTTCCTTACAAAACCATAATGCAGTAATAAATGTACTGTATATATAATACCTAGCTCATTAATGTGAATGCATACACTGAGTAATTTTCAAGGTATGGAGAAAATAGTGTAATTTCAGATTTAAATACAAGATTGGGGGATTTCACTTGACCTTTGATCCCTGACCTTTGACCCCATGACTCAAAAAATATCAATAGACTATTGTCAGGCAGTTTGTATGTAAACTAAGTTTTATGAAGATAACATGAGCCATTTCTGAGAGATACATTTAAGCATTTTCTCTTATCACTTTTGACCTTTGAACTTTGACCCCAAGGTCCATAACGTTATCAACTAAAGAATGTTAACTCGTTAACGTGGTAAAGTAGCTTCAGGCATTGCAGAGATATGCCAAGTTTCATTCGGATACCTCAGATGGTTAAGTTACGCTGTCCACAAAATCGATTACGGACGGATCGAAGGACGGACGGACGGACGGACGGACGGACGGACGGACGGACGGACGGACGGACAACCCGAATACAATTGTCATAATGCCTACGGCGACACTTCGTATATAGCGGAGGCATAAAAACGAGAATTGCACAAATGACTTCATTATATTCCATTAGAAGACATGTCAAATTTTAAAGTGGCATTAAGAGTGATCAGATTGATTCAGACATCAACTGAGGACTATGTATAATGTTCATACTTTTTTTTTTGCGCGCGCGTTTTGCTTTCATACAGTGCGTGTATATATAAGTAGGCTATACGGGGGAAGGAGAGGGAAGGGGTTCATAAAAAATTTATAAAAAAAACTGTTGTGACCCACATCATTCCGCCTCTCTCTCTCCATAAGAAACTATTCGGTATTCTGCATACAAGAACATATAAACAAACAGATACACACGCACACCCTAGGATTAAGAGTTCTTATTGGTCTGTTTGCCTGATTGTGCTTTACGAAAGTTCTTTTTGTCTATATTCACATCTGGAGAAGGGGTACAGGATTACACTCTTTTCCGAGACATTGCACACACCATAAATCAAGATTAAGAAACAAGATTATTGATAAAACGGTTACTCATCGGGTAATGGGTGAAAGGCGTATTTCAATATTCAGACTTTATGACAAACCAGAGTTGGAGGAGATCGAGGCACTCATGTGTGGCTAGGTTGCAATTGTGTGAAACACACGTAGTCCTTGCCGAAGACCAGGTTCTGTGTCGAATTGTCGTTGGGGTAATAAAAAACATTCTGATCTCCAAACTGCAGGGCGACGAAAAGACCGATCAGGGTGAATAGCATTGTGATCCGCATTGAGCATTCAACTGGATCCTGCTCCCTGATGAACTGTAGCAGGCGATACCAAAATCGCTCGTGGCGGGCGCGCCGCAGCTCCAGCAGACGATAGCGAAATCGCACCCAGATAAAGTTGATGCTTGCGCCACCTATGGCGAAGCAAGGGAGCCCGAAAAACGTGAGATTCTCCATGACCACCAGGGCGTTGATGTACATGTCGGTCATCAAGTTCAGCTTACAGTCGTGGCTAAGCAACATGTAGATCCAGGTCACCTGTAACATGAGGAATGTAACATGAGGAATGCAACAAGACCACAGTGACACAACATTGCATAGTGAAAATTAATACATAACATTACAGTAGGAAAATATTGACACAAAACTGCAGTATGATCATGGCAACGTAACGTTCCATATACGACCTGTAGTTATATCGAAACGAGATTGCGCATAATCATCAAACACGTACATATTGCATTACGACAATAAAACAATTTATTAAATTCTGACCACAGTTACACATCACGCAGTGACCACAGTGACTAAACATTACATTATCCCCTACAGTGATAAACCGTTAGATCATGTTTATACGGAAAATCATCAAAATATTGCTGTATCGTTACAATGAATATATATATTTTTTTTTTATATAGTAAATGGTGTTGATTCAAATGACATTGAGACGGTACAAGAATATTATGCGGGTTCTGAGTCATAAATATGCATTATCAGTATTGGGTTCGAGAGGTCTGACGGCTAATACATTCCATTTAGTTCCGAAAATGAATAAAGAGGCTTTTATCCTAGGCCTATTTCTTGAATTATCTTTCTCACCCTTTTATATTTGACGCGAGTCCCTTTATGTTAACTGGTAAACTGAATAATTGCAAGTCTATGTTCTCATACCGACTTCAAAAAAAAAAAAAAAGCGCTTATTGGAAAGATTAAAAATTCACAGGCTATAAAGATAACAATATATATCATGTTTTTAAGATTTAAAAAAAAATGTTACTGAAATTCATCTCTGCCGCTTAGCGAATTAAGGAACGCCGCGGCGCGCCGGGATTTAATTCATCTTTAGATGAAAAAAAAAATCATGTCGTCATGAAAGATCAAGTCAAGTGTTATATCAAAAATGATTAGAGATCTAGTCTAAACTCATCAAGATCAAGGCCAGTATAACTTATATGGGCCTATAATGATCTGATGAATATTCATTAGACCACATGGCCGTCGGAACCGGGGGGGGGGGGAGGCTTGGTTCCCCCTCCCCATTTTTTTTTTTTTTTGTTCCCGCACATAGGAATACATAGGGTGTCACCACGTTGGCTCCCCCCCCCCCCCTCACTTTTTTTTTCCCCGGAAGTGAAGTGGCAGTAGAAAAAAAAAAGAATTAAAATGAAACCTTAAAACCTTAAGCTTTGAGCCCGGTAATGCGCTGAAGAGCTTTCTTTTTTTTTTCTTTTTTTTTACTTGGTTGTTGTTAGCTCATGAAACCCGGAAGCGCCCCCCCCCCCACGCTTTTGGTAACATGGCGCCGACGGTAGACCAGATCTCGCAAGATCAAGGCCCATGTAACTTTTATGGGCCTCGATCTTGAGGTTAGACCAGATCAGATGGGGGCGCTGTGGCAAAGTTTATAAGATTCCCGACTCGCCCAATGCAATCGGAGGACGCGAGTTCGATTCCCGCCCAGTGCTTACGTCCTTGGGCAAAATGTTTTGCCCACAATGTCCCTCTCGACCCAGGTGTATAAGTGGGTACCTGGCAACGCCTCTGGCAATAATAATAGCAGGGCCCTCTGGTAGAGCAGTTGCAACACTAAAGAGGTTTCCCTGGATAAGACCTTATCATTATCATTTATCTCTTAAGATCAAGGCCCAAAACGTATATGGGCCTTGATCTTGAGATTAGATCAGATCTCTAACCATTTTAAAGGGTCAGTCGAGTGGGTTGGTGTGAGTAAGTAAAATGGTGTAAGAGAAGATTTTGGAAAGTATTTATGTGTGATTAAAGCGACGTGAATGTACCGAGTAAACTATTACGAAAATGTATAGGTTTCCTGTATGCCCACTTTCGTCACCTCTTCATTTAATTTCATCGATTTTCGATGTAAATTCGTCTTCAGAAATTTACTGCCTTCCAGTCCTAAGTTTGTTTCGTCTGTTGTCATTCAAATTCTTTTTTTGACGGGGGTCCAATGAAATTTAAATGTCAAGCATTAAAATTCGTCAAGTGTCATTGAAATTCGTCTCTGCCGCTAAGCAAGTTAAGAATGCTGCAATAAAATTCATTATTGTCCGACTATTTCACTGCTTTGTCATTCAAAATTTTCAAGTGTTATCATTATGGCCTCATGGAGGATTACCAGAAATGTAACCATTTCTATGTGTTGAGTAGATACGTGTTGTGAATAATAGCTGTGTTTTACTAGTAATGTATAATCTAAGTGACGTATACTGAATGAGATGAGCCAACGATTCGATTAAGGCATTGATTACATCCCCAATACCCTATTTCCTAGAGACGATTTTTGAGTGAAGCTTCGTCGCACATGAATGCAGATTGGCCCTGTTGACGAAATTTATCTTACTGTCTCGTGATCACCTGCTGTGGTGGACGAGTTTGAATTGCAATTTGGGTGAAAATGGGTGACAAAGCATGAAACTGAATCACAATGTTTCAAAATTGATCAACAAAAGACGAAATTAAAACTAAAATTCGCATAAAAAACACATTTTCATGATTATAATGAATGACGTGATGACTAAATGGGCGGGAAAACCTTTTATTCACTATTGTTGTGGCAATCAGTGTATTTAATCGCATGCGTCCAAAGAGAGTCATTTTACCTTGTGCTAAAAAGGGAAACTGCAGGCTATATATTAAGAACGACTTCTTTCTAATCTGTTGTCGCTTTAAAGACACATGCAAATGAAAGCGTCACTACGATTTCTGTGCAGAGAGAGAGAGAGAAAAAAAATCGATGGCGTCTACTGAATCTATCGGGAATATAAATTCCGTGCGCGGCTTTATCGTCTGTTTGTGAACTTTCTTTGTATATGCATAGGTCCAATATTTATTGATAAAAGATTATCAGGTCAATTGTCATGTAATAAAGAGCTGCAGGGATGTCTATGGAACACTGAGATGTAGAGAGTGATCGTGTGTGTGTGGTTTTCTCTCTGTATGGCTTATCATGTTAGTTAATATGGAATCATCGGCCTCAATTTCATACAGCAAGTGAAGAGATCGATGTAGTACACAGTCAATGTAAACGCATATGACATCGTAAATTTCTACCTGAGTGGCTACAGACATGGTGAGCAGTCCGAACACCATCACCATAAACCCATTGGTCAGCTGTCGCAGGGTCTTGAAGTCCTGGACCGTCGAGGCAAGCTTCGCTCTACACAAGTCCAAGTGGTCGACGTGTTGGCGAACGAAGCTGACATCGAGCCTCAGCTGCGGCTCGAAGGAGATTCTCAGAAGGTATATGATGTAGGAGAACACCCCGTACAGTGTCAGTACACACAGACAGTTGATCATGACCAGGTAGGTACGGAGAGTGAAATGCTCCGTGCTGATGATAACAGTGTAGAAGAGAAGGCGGAAGATCACGATGAAAAGTGGGCCAACCACGCAGGCGACGAGGAAGAGCTTGTTCGGCAGCCCGCGCTCGGGGAGGTCGAGATACTGCAGCCGACGCACAATGTACCGACTGTCAAGGGCATGGGGCCAGTAAGCGAAAGGTGCTACGTTCGTAATATTCTGGATGAGCGCGAAGCTGCAGAGGAACGGGACGCTGCCGCCATAGATGAGGTAAGTCATGTAGCTGATGTATCGTAGTAGGTCTTTCTGTCTTCCCCAGAACAAGCTGGCAAAGAAGAGGACATCGTACAGGTCAAGGAAGATGTACAAGCAGAGCAGGATCACAGATACGACTCCACTGCCACGGTGATTCCATGTACCTATGCCTGCCAGAAGCAAGAATATATATTTCATTCATGTAAGTCTGATTGTAGAGACAGAAGGAGACCCACACATTCGCTTCTTTAAAAAAAAATACAATAAAAAGAAAATTAACTAAAGTCTAAACAAAATCCATGACTTTCCAAAGGTTCCGTAAAGGCGCCGAACGTGAAATGCATACCATTGACCCATGAGCCGCTGACCCGCAGCCTCTCACATTAAGAAACGTTCATTAACCCCTTTCCTGGACAGGATATCGCCCAATCACCTAACCGTGGTCCTCCGTGAGAAGCTATCAAAACCAAGAGCAAGCAGGACCTGTGCAAGTCCTAAAAAAAAAGGAAAATTGAAAAAAGGAAAAAATTACCCACGAAGTTTGAAACAAAACAGTTATATTCACATTCTAAGCACTCTCGTTTTTAAGATCTGAAATATGAATATAACCCTCATAATTATATAGCTCCTGATGTCCGGTCTGGTGCATCACACCATGGCGCGAGAGACTGTAGCCACTAGCGAGGGCTTTGAAGATTTTCTGGCTGATACAACCCGCCGCTGCCAAGAGACCATTCAAGAGAACGGTCGGTGATTCTTATATTGGACAACGCCAGTACACACATTATAACGCCATGCTACCAGGGAATGGACAACATCATCCTGAAGCTGTTTCCTCCATATTCCCCTTTCCTATAAAGTCCGCTTGCTCTGCTTTCAAATCTCGGGTCAAGAGAATGCCAGCTCATCGATTCCGGAGTGACAAAGCCGTGCTGATGCCAGAGAGGCGACACAGGAGGAAAGCATCAACCTTCAGCAGTTGAGGCTGAACCTACTACTAAAAGATAAGCTGAAAAATGAAGGATAAGTATGAGACAATGGTGATAAAGATGCAAACAAGGAATGATGTGCCACATTGATAAGTAGATAGCATGTGCATGAAAAACATGTACAGCAAAGAATAAAATGAAAATAAAGAAAACAAATAAACAAAAGGACTTAAAAGAGTAGACCTTGCAATAAGCAGCTTAAATATACATGTATAATGGGAGAACCATTCTCGACTAGCACTTGTGTTAACTTTTGGTTCCCCCTTTAACAACATTATCTTCTGTTTTTTCTATTATTTTTTTCGATTATTTTTTTCAGAACCTCTCTCTATGCATATATGTCTACATTACATACTTATTCATTCTCTTTGCCTTTTCAGTGATAAATGTATCACAACGAAACTAAATCTATTATAACACATGTATTCTTATGTAAGGTAGATATAAGTATGTAAAATATATGCTTGCAAAGCTGTAAGAACCTTGTACAAAATCACTGTATTCTCATGAAAAAATTCATGTTATTGTATCTTACACTGTGGAATTTCATGTTATCATATTCACATGTATGTTGTTAATAAACTCAACTCAACTCAACTCAAGAAGAAAAATAAGTGAAAGAAAACGTCATGAATGAAACAAGAAAGAGAAGAAAAATGAAGAAAGAATGAAATGAAAAGAAAAGAAGTTATAAATGAAAATGAAAACTAAAATTGATTGCAAATCATGTTAGATCAAAAAGTTTGATGTGTCCACGCGAATACTGTATATTATTCACCATGATTCCAATTTGAGTGAATACCGTGAATAAAGTAGAAAATCGACTTCCTAAAAAATATATATATATATGTTAAATGCTCGAAACAAATTCACCACCCGTGACTTCGAAATTTGATTGCAGAAATTTCAAATTTCACCGCAGAGTAACGAAATAGTTTTCCTATTTACACTTTCAGTCGCTCAAAAACGAAATCGTGTGCTCGAAAACGAAATTGCTTGCTGTTTGTGTTGGATTGGATGGCCAATATAGTCACGAAACGAATAGTATCGTTAATTTGAATGACAATTTTACGAATTTGATTGGATTTCAAATTGACCAGGGAATGCTATATTTATGTGAGTTTAGTTTCCTTTTGATAGTCCTCCGAAGAAGCACATTCAATCAGATTTACTTCAGAAAGCCTGATGAAAACATAAGTTTCATTGTAATAATTTCATCGTGATAATTTCCAACAATTTTGTTTCGGAATTTGCCATAAACTTACATTTTTTTATTTCTATCTCAGCAAACATTTCCTTGTTTCTTTATTTCATTGTTGAACTGATTTCGTGTCATATTATGTATTCAAACATTTCATTGTATTTATATTTTGCTGAAGATGAAATAAACAACTTGAACTTGAAGTTAAACTGGAATAATGAACTGTATAATGCGCAATACGTCTGTCACGTGAGTTGGGTGGTCCTCTTTAGCTCTAAGAGCCTTTTTGTCTTAAGAAATAAGACAACTGCTTTACATAGACAGCAATATGTAGCGGTAAATGGAGTTAAATCACAGTCAAGGCAAGTGACATGTGGTGTTCCACAGGGCTCAGTCCTAGGCCCTTTATTGTTCCTTATTTATATTAATGACATTATCAATTCATCTAGCTTGTTTACTTATTCGCTTTTTGCAGACGACACTTGCTTACTTGCTCACCACAACTATTTGTTACCCTTAATAAACTCTGTAAATGATGAAATTGGTAATATGTTTGAATGGTTCTGTTGTAATAAACTATTATTGAATACTATACTAAATCTCAATATGTTGTATTTAGATTAGGAGGGAAAAGAATCCAAAATGACATTGTTCCACTGGTAATAGGCGGTAACCAGATTGATCGAAGCCATAATGTGCGATTCCTAGGCGTTATAGTCGATGAATATTTATCGTGGAAAGACCACGTCAGTTACGTCTGTACTAAAGTTTCTCGTAGTGTTGGTATCTTATCCAAGTTACGTCTCTATTTACCAAAAGAAACCTTAATTACTCTGTATAATGCCATAGTTATGCCTCATTTAATGTACTGTAATGTAGCTTGGGGAAATACTTATAAGACTCATATAGATAAGTTGATTGTTCTTCAGAAAAAAGCTGTAAGGTATATTACAAATTCAAACTATAGAAGTCCAAGTTTGCCATTGTTTATTCAACTTCATATTTTGCCATTTGAAAAATTAGTTATCTTGAGTTGCTTGATTTTTATCTTTAAGACACAAGGTGATCCGAAATCTTTCATGAAGGATGCGTTTGTGTTAAATTCTACCGTTCATGCTTAATACGCGTAAAAGTAATCTCATTCATCAACCCCTTGTAAGAACTCAAACTGCCCAAAATTCATTTGTATATGTTTGTATTAGAGAATGGAATAATTTACCATTGAGAATTAGGTCAGCCTCAACACTATCCAACTTTAAACGTACATGTCGCATCAGTATCTTGAGGGAAATTTGTAAAACAAGAATTGATCAGGGAAGCTGAATTTCAAAGTATAGTAAAATAGAAAGTATCTTTCTGCAATTTCATGTGAACTACATGTATGTGCATGAGCGTTTTTGTGACACGTGTTTGTGTGATTGAATGTGTGTGTGTGCGTGTGTGTGTGTGTGTGCTTGTGTTGCATCTGTCCTATGTAAATATGTTACTATTATACCTCTTGTTAATATGTTTAAAACTTTAGTATGTTTTGTTTTATATGTTTATCCGGGACCCCTTTTTTACAAGCTCTGCTTCTTTTGGGGTCCCAAACCATTCATTATTCTTAATGCTGTATCCTTTTGTAAAATGTCAAATGTTTAATGAATTGGTTAAATAAAACTTGAACTTGAACTTGAACTTTAACATGTGTATAATTGGATTATCATTTTCATTAGCATCGTTATAACGCTATTCAAGGAAATTAATCTGGGATTTTTTAAAGACAAATCTAATATGCGGATGATATTTCTCTATTTGTGAAAGACACGCATTAAAAAAATGTTTCATGCAAATTTGATGAAATTGGGAAATTAAGTGGTGAATAAATATTATTCTACATTTTTATACCCATGACATTGAAAATTACTGTTGCTATATATATTTTCGTTCGAACGATAAAATTCTCGAAAAAAAAAAAAACTTGCTGTTTTAGTCTGAACGGCGTGTACTCTTGTTTTTCTTTTTTCTTCTATCATAGAAGAGGGAATAAAACTGGGCGTAAGGTGAAATAACTTCGGGTAATACTTGTAAAAGATGAAAGGAAATTAACCTGCCTCAAATGATATTTGGTAATCCGGAAGATTCTCTGCTTCTTATAAAGTTGGTATAGAACAATGTATTATATTGATGCAGTCTATGGCAGATCTCTTGTTTATCACGCTTGATTTAAATGTCTGGTGCTCGCCCTGATTCTTCTGAAAATTGTGATAATAAAAATGTATCAGTATGCTTTTTCTTTGCATGAATGCATTTGCCTTCATATCTCACCATTAATGAGTGCAAAACAGGCTTCATTTAACTTTATGTAATTGTTTCATTTTGAACATGATTTACATATTGAACAACTCAATAAAGAATACAGAAAATATGATTATTATTGTAATTACTCTCACGATACCATAATCGTCAACGACAGGAATGTCACTACTGCTATCACTATACTATTGTTGGTTTTTGCATTATCACGAAGTTTACATTGTTCTTTTGGATAAACTGTTTCGAAATGTTAACTCGTTATCAACGCACTAAATGATTGTTGCAATGTGACCCCATATCGTGTTTTTCCAGCTAGGGTGACTGGCATGAAACCCGGATTAGAACTCGTCAATCTTACCATGTCTGTGATAAAATGCAATAATCTCTTCACGAATCATATTATTCATGAACTAACTCATGATCATTTAGTACCGAACACGGACTCTCAACAGTAGTCACTGGTGGTAGTGTCCTTCGGCAAGACATTTTACCCTTCGAAGGACTTGCAAAAATTGTATCCAAGGAATGACAACTACTGCCCAATGACTGCTAGATTGAAAGCATACTTTTGTTACTGTACAGTATGTCCCCAAAAAAAAATACAATCAGATTTTTGCATTGATAACTCCAAAACTGTCTATATGCTACTTCAGGGTCTTAAAATATAACATCTTAGCGCTATTTTGCAGAAAACCCCATTCAATCTGGTTACGCGGTCACAGAGAAATGTGTATTGTTGTTGTAAAACATGTCATGAGTCTGATTCTTTAAAGTTTAGCACTTGGATGCTCTTGGAACTGAACATTAATGTGTGAACACAATGGACAGAACTTGGAGGGAAGAGATTCCTGACATGCTCTACAAAATTTCTCATTTCTCTTCGACCACTGAAACAAAACGAATTGGGTTTTCTGTTTGTTTGTTTGTTTGTTTGTTCATGTTCCATCTAAGAAGATGGTTGGATAGCCCATATTCAGCTACGTTAAGCTGGTCTTCCATGGGGTCCACTTGGATGCGAGGTGGGACCACTTCACCGGGTTAACACCCTGCTCTTTGCCATGAATGAATGAAGCGGGATCTTTAACGTGCATGAGTTGTTTCTCTCTCATACACGGGACCTCCATTTTTAGGCCTATGTCCTATCCGAGGGACAGAGTGTTTTGCCTCTTGCTAGAGGGGACGGTATGCTTACACACAACATTGCTCAGTCCAGACTCTGTAAAGATGTGGACACTGAGTTATCGTTTCATACCCTGAAATTGTATTTGGATTGATTCACTGTTTTTAAAGTTATCATTGCGGAGGGCCTGTTGTATTTATTTATTTATTTTTTTTTTTGCACGTACGGTATAGTGTCCAACCTAGGCAATTCTAAAACTTCATTCAACAAACGAGCTTTCCTCACCGATATCCTTGTCGCTGTATGTGCGATACTGGCCTTTCCCGTTCCACCACAGTGAGTCGCAAACCCGACATCGACTTTTCCTTCCATCGTCATCGTCACCCGCTGTGTCGGCCTCGCTTTTGTCTGTCACAGAGTACCCCTCGTCGTCGTAATCATTGTTATTGATGCTGATCCTCGACGTCGTCGTCATCGGCTCAATCCTTGTGTCATCGGACGAGATTTCTTCCTGCAAGATGGTGTCGATATCGGTGTCGATACCGATCTCCGGGGGTCGCAAATAGGATTGACCATGACGACGTAAAGTCGCAAGAAACTGCAAATATAGATACGATGTAGACTCTATCAAACCCCCTTCCCTCCACATCTTACAGTAGGAGCTTTCGAAACATTTGTGTATTGCAATCGCATTTCAGGGCACTTTGATATTATTTCATTGGTAACTGAACTTTAATTGTCCATATTTCCTTCTCCTCAATATGTTTAGCCGGCCACATAATTATGATATGATATTTCGTTAATGATTAACGATCTTGAAATGACAGTTTGGCGATGTTAATGAAATATGTAGCCATTATCTCTTAAAAACCAAGATCTCGCCAAATTGACAGCCAAATTTGTATCGGTGGCGTAGACAGGAGTTAATTGTTTTGTACCGGAGGTATGGGATGGGTGTGTTGAGTCGTTAGCGACGTGTACGGGTGTGGCGACAGACGCACATTTATACATGAAAAGGAATCAATTCACCAACAAAATAGGAAAAAAAATAACATTTGAAGCACGTAAAACCGTTGAGCATTATTATACAAACAATATCAAACAGGTTAAATGTATACTCTAAACCTATCTTATATTCGGCAAATGGGAACCAAACAATAGTACAGGCAGCTGCAAAGTTATGTGCCCTTCAATATGAATGCATAATGCTATAACCCACAGACAGATTTTTCATACACTTCTCTGTGTATATGAACGTTGCCAGGACTGAACAAAAATATATTAGTAAAATTGGTTTATCACTGCGAGCAAATAGAGTTAGCCAAGGATTTTTTTTTTTTTCAATTTTGTCTGATACAAAAGACCAACAGCATATAAGTTCCTATCCGTTGGCGAAATAATTTCAAGAGAGGGGAGGGGCAGGTAGAGGTAGGACGGGGATATTCCGACCCCTCCTTCATCTTTTCATCTTTTGAGCAGAAGTACGCACTGCAAATAACCTAGCAGTCATTGTAATTACAGACGTTTAATCTTCTTAAGTTTAGATTGTGGGAGGCGGTCACCTGTGTACCAGATGCATGTCGAGCCATTCGATCACCCTCTTCGAGTTTCTTCTGGTAACAGTGCTGACAGCATCGCTTTCCCACCACAGGCCGACTCCAGAAGAGACCCAGGTACTTCAAGCTCAGCCACAGAAACCACGGCCATTTCCCGCCACTTTTGGCCTCGCGTCGACGTCTGCCACTACTGTGCAAACTGCCATCCAACCGTTCGTCCCTTGCCACGGTTACCCGCGTGTTATCATCACTCACGATAGGATCAACGCCCTCAACTTTGGCGCGGTTGCCCACGTCAGGGGCTCTTCCGTTTGATCTGGCAGCTCTGGTGCGGTCAAAGTTCGGGTTGCGTCGGACGTCATTGTCGCCGTAACGGTGGGCAAACGACGTCGTGCCCTCATGATCGACAACTGTTTGGTAAGACCTCACCGAGCTCTCTGTCTGTATGAGGGATTCTCGCTCGGTTACGTCCATTATTATCTACCATCATGATAAGCGGAAATTTGTAAAGAATCAATACACTTTGTCGTAGGTAGATTGATAATTTCAAGTACTTCACTCCAAATCCAAGTTGACTATCACGAATAAAGTAAAATCATATGAGAATAGCGAAATATTTACATAGTTTAAAGCAAAATTATACTGCATACCTATGTTCCGAGGAAACCAAAAAAAAAAAAAAAATCAAAAAAAAAAATCGAGGGGTCCACTATAAAGTAGTGCATGTATTATATTGAACACTTCAAGCAGTTGACGCAAAAAACTCTCTCAATTAGAAAAATAAAATACAGAGTAATTCAAATGAAGACAGACAGGCCAAAAAATAAAAGGTAAAGACAAATAACACACCAATGCATGACTGTAAATGTAACTGTAGATGTAAGAGTAAATGTCCACAAGATGCTAACGAGAAATCGGAAAGAAGATGATCAAAAAAGTGGCCCGCAAACCCGCTGATAGAATAAAGTGTGCAGTACAATTCATCATCTGGGGGACGGTGATGATATTTTTGTTGATCAGTTGCCTACATGTAGCACTACCTCGGATCGTCCACCTTCATGATATGTGGATTGAGTGAATGCAGCAATATTAGTAGAACACATCAGTGAAAATTTGAGGAAAATTTGGCAATCCGTTCAAAAGTTATGAATCTTTAAAGTATCTGTGCAATCACTGCTGGATGAGAAGACTACTACAGTGTATGATGTCACATGCGTAGAACGATATAGGGAAATAAAAAGAGAATTTCACAAAATTTTACTTTTTGAATAAAGTACACATTTCTTCGACTTGTTACTGACGTATGTTCAGGGTAATATTATTCCCCTTCCCTTCTGAAAGAGAGAAGTCGAGTGTTCTTTTTTTATGCGAAAAAAGTGAAAATATGCTGAATTTTCTTTATACTTTCTTTATATCGTTGTACACATATTGTGACATCACAAGCTATAGTAGTCTATTCATCCAGCCGTGACTGAGCAGAAACTTCAAACATTCATAACTTTTGAACGGATTTTCCGATTTTCCTCAAACTCTAACTGATGTGTTCTACTATTATTGCTGCATTCACTCAACCCACATGTCTATGAAGGTGAACGTGTCCTTTAAAAAGAAAACGGCACAACTGGAGCTTAAAAGAATACAGTGAGCGAGTGTTTTCTTTTTTTTTTCTCTTGGCAATCCCAAGAATTCCATAGTTTATCACCCGAGTAGACAGCATTCTGATATATTAGAGTCTTTAGGAGAGGTTGATAAAAGCCATTAGACTACCTACTTACGGAAATCAATGCCTCGTTTCTGGAAACATGGAGTCAAAGACATGTGTGAGTCCATTGTAATTAAACATTAACTATCCCAGCTGAAACAAATGCAAATCTCTGACTTGATAGTGACAGACCAGTTAATATATTTGCTTACTGTTGCTATAAAGACATTTAACGGCCTGAAATAACACAACGCAATATTTTTCAACTGAAGCAGCTGTTACGATGATCATAGACAAATATACTCTCTAAAAAGATCGAGTGAAAATGTTCACTCTTGAAGGAGTGAATAACAGAAAAGAGTGAATGTAGAGTGAAATTGGAGTGAATTTAGAGTGAAATTGGAGTGAATTTTGAGTGAAAATGTTCATTTTCACTCGTTTTCGAGTGACCTCAGGGATCACTCCAAAATTTTCGAGTGATCCCTGAGGTCACTCCAGAATGAGTGAAAATGAACATTTTCACTCAAAATTCACTCCAATTTCACTCTAAATTCATTCTTTTTTGTATTCACTCTATCAAGAGTGAATATTTTCAGTCGTTTTATTTATTTATTTTTTTTTTTAGAGAGTAGATATTCGTTCTTATACCTCACTATATACACTGACCTTATAAACATTGATATAAATGAAGCTGGATAAAGTAGGTGAACTTACTTGGTGGAGAACGTAGTCTCTTTATGCGTAGCAGTACCGACGACAAACAGGTGAATAATGTAAGGCACATCTGCTGGAGCTGCCGTCTTGTGATCACTTCGCATGCTGTCAAGGTTGTTGAATGCTCCAATCTAATGCTTCCTCGTAAACAAAAGTAGACGCTTATCGCCCATACACGTCGAAACTAAACTCGTCGAGAATCAACTATTCAGCTTAACAGGGGAGGTGAAAAGCTCTCTTCCACCTTCCTGGTTTAACTGCGCATGCACAGTTCAATTCAAGAATGGGTTGAGTGACAAGTGAGAGATCTCAAAAGAAGGAGTTACCCTCATCAACAAAAGAAATGCGGTTCATTAAACGCACATAAATCTCTAGGAGGTATATGATATATAATACACACACATATATAGACATCTGTGTGTATGCAAGTATATATATATATACAAATGTATCTCTCTCTCTCTCTCTCTCTCTCTCTCTCTCTCTCTATATATATATATATATATATATATATATATATAATGGGTGTGCGTGTACGTGTGTGTGTATGTGTGTAATATCAATAGCATGAGAACAGAAAAGAAATCCTCCGCGGAAACGTATCATGCTGTACAACTATTGCTTATTTTCCATGCACAAATTTTCGGGCACCTTGCCCTTTGTCAAGTGCTTTTATAGATTGAGAGAGAACAACAACAATAATCAGAATATATCACCAATGTGTTACCAAGGTAATCGACGCATAAATTATGACCACGTCGAAATTTTGTTTTAATAAACATTCCTGTTGGACTTAAAATGCATAATAGAACTATACTCTACTTTTTCTTTTCTATCAGTCTATATTGGTACCGACACGCAGACGACAAACATCATACACACACACAAACACACACACACACAAACACACACACACACACGCTTGACTAGGTGACCGTCCCGACAATTACTGCACATTTACGAGGTGTATTTACAGAGTCATCTTTATAATCATGATAATTAATGCTGTACAAAGCTCAATCCATTTAGCCCACACAAGGCACCGAAACTTGCACTCATTTTGGATAATTATTACCAACAAGCTAATACTATAATATTTATATGAGTAATACAGGTAATAACATACATCGCCACATAATCGTTTTCTCAAGTTTAGTATACATCAGTTTCGACAGCAAAGTTTGTCTTGACTAAGAGTTATCACTTGCACCAGTACAGGCCCTACATCTCAAGTAGATTCTTCGCTGCGTTATTCGTCCTACATGTTAGTCACTAATACATTTGTACAGCATCATAATACATGTATAGTGTTAGGTGCAGACCACGCTAAATTTGGAAGTGACTGCCCACAGTAACTGTTTTGCAACACTTGAAATGCAAGCCCTTATATGGCACATCCTTCAGGACAGTGACTCGTGGTCCTCACTTGAGAATTCCTTTTTCATCACTTCCTCAATTCATGAGAATTTTTCGTATACTAATTCCTCTTACGCATCATGTCGTTGTTACTTTCCCATGTGAATTCATTCAACAAACTGCATGTTTGTTTTGTTTTTTTATTGTATTGTATTATATTGTATTAGTTCAGTCGTTGTTTTGTTTCGTGTTTCCTGTTTCTGCACGTATCATAATATGTATTGTTGATTTTGTAACGGCCTCTAATTAAGTTCTGTTTTAAGTACATTTTGATATATATATATATATATATATATATATATATATATATATATATATGTGTGTGTGTGTGTGTGTGTGTGTGTTTCATTCAAAACTGAAATTTTACACTATATACTGTTGTAAAGGAAATCTCCATTTCAAAGCCCCAGGCTTTCGCGTGATTTCCTCCTTTGACTCACACATCTATGCAAATATTTTGAATGTGATTTTATGAAATGAATAAATTGAATTGAAGCGAATTGAATTCCCTGTAATCCTATGAGTGGGAAATATTTCAATGTCTATTTTTGTTTTTATGGCCCGCATAATACGTAGTTCCGTTTTGCGTTTGCCGAGACATAACAGAGATCTTTACTGTGCCAAGTTCACCAAGACAGATTTCTTTGCATAAGTTAAAGGGTGTGTACAGTTCTGGTTGAGGTGAGGATTTAGCTTTTAACGTTTTGCGAGATATTCAGAAACCACTGCTCTATAAGATCTCAAAAAGCATGCAATTCTAAGGGGTATCAAAAGTTTATTTCATGAAAATCTGTTTTGAAAAGGCCGAGATATCCAAAAACAAGGTGAAACAAAGAGATCCTAATACAAGGCGTGGCCTGTCGCCTTTTATTATTATCTTTTTTTTTTGATATCTCAGTCATTAGAAAACCAATTTTCATCAAATAAACGTTGAATCCTTCTTAAAATTACATGCTCTTTCATATTTCATAAGAGGTTTCTCATTATCTCACTTAGGAATGTTCAAAACATGAATCCCCACCTCAACCAGTACTGTACAGTCCCTTTAATGCCAAAAGTAGGATGAAACAGAAAGATTTATACCATGAAAAGGAAACCTCTTGAAGAGCAGTATGAGGAGACCATGCACTAGGAAATTGAAATCACAATAATGTCATAATTTGCGAACAATCACGAAATAATTTCGGTTATTCAGTTCTAAAATGTTCAAAATAAATACTTCTAAAAAAAAAGTCTCTCCGACCTTTAACAACAAAAGAGCTATAATTCATGAATAGAACAAATAGACACGGGCACACTCACACATATAGTTTATTTATACTTATGATACCACATTATAATGGACTAATTCCATTCATAGGAATGGACAATTATCTCTTGGTGTTTAGTGCTGAAGAAAAGAAAATCCTCAACATGCACTTTCGTTTAGTTCTTCAAAAGACCATACCAAAACAACGTGAAAGGTGAATATGACGGAGAGGAGAGCAGAAATAAAATCATATAACTGAGAAGCAAATACAATATTATATCAATTACAGGCTCGAGCATGAAGTTCCTGAAAAAAAAATGTCCATTATTATCACCAACATTGCTCTATACAAGACTTACAATCGCTTTTCCTCTTGTTACCCCGTTTTATCAACAATATAGTACAGCAAATCTCGAAAAAACAACAACAACACACCCAATAATCAAAAGATGTTTTCAGAAAAACTCTGCATCATGAGTGATAATGGCACCACCTAACGTGTAAGGAAACTCTTCGTATCTCTGCTGAGAATATCGTACTACTGTATTAGTATTAAGTTTCAAACTACAGAGTGTGAATTCTAACTTCTCAAATGCAGAACAATTGTCTAGTTTCAAAACGGAAATCTATCTTCTTCTTTTTTTTTTTTGGTAGAGTGTTTAAGACAAACATATGGACCTGTGTTAAACACGTGTTAAAGATTGGTGCAATAAACACCAAACTTGTCATTGTAAGACCTTTCGCTGACTAATGAATTCAAGAAAACACCTTGAATTCCTTCATGATTTCCATCTGTAGGCCTATCTTATCTTGTGATTGATTTCATAATTTCTATCAATTCCTTGTTCTTCTACAAAAAGATTAAACTTTCATTGTTTGAACAGTTATGCTCCACTGACCTTCTATTCAAAGTACAGTACTCGTATCTCGTTAGATATGGCTGCGAGTCATGGACACTGAAGAAAAGCGACGAGAAAACCATTGATTCCTTTGAGCTATGGTGTGACCGGAGAGTGCTGAGATCGAGTGTCTTGGACATCGCATAAATCCAACACATGGGTCCTGGAACAGATTGGGTCTGAGAAGACACTGCTTTCTGACATCATAACGAGGAAACTACCCTTTTTTTGGCCATGCCACAAGACACGAGTGCCTTGAGAAAAGAATCATTCAAGGGATGGTCGAAAGGAAGAGAAGAAGGGGTAGGTCAGCAGCAAGTTGGTTCGACGACATCAGGAAGTGCACGGGAACAAACATCGTTGGCTCTACTAGAATAGGAGCCGACCGCACTCGGTGGAGAACTCTTGCGGACCACACCAGCATAATGTGTATGCAACGTGACAAAGAAGAAGAAAAATCTCGTTATAACTCGTCACTACTTTCGATCATTGAATTGTCTTCATGCGAGAAAACCTAAAGAGTTTGCGTCCGCAGTAGGGCCTATTATAGATATATGAGTTCATACAGCTCAGCAGGATTAAAAATGACTTCATGTATTAGTGTCAGAATAATCATAAAAGAGCTGAACATGCGTAACGGCAGCGTGCTGCGCGAATATAGACACTGGTGTTCATTTCAAATCTCATCGTGTGTAGTGACTATCTACAGGTCTGACCGTCGCGGTGGTCTTTTGACACTTTCTTAAATCGCACGTTTCGGTCACTCAGTTAAAGGTATTGTTTACAAATGAGAGCAGCGATTAAGAAAAATGTTCGTATGTGTAGGTCAGTTGTATCACATCCTACCATATAAAAAAAAAATCGTATAAAGCCTATATACAAGGAGATATCACTATTTTCCCCATCAAACCATAACTGTAGATGGTTTAGTCTAGAAATATTTTTATTATAACTATTGTTCACACTGCCAGCAAAAGGCCAACAATGCCAGCAAGACTCTTGGCCTGCTGCGCAGAACTCTTGCACCATGTCCAAAGACGGTAAAAGAAAATGCATACAAAGCCCTGGTTCTCCCCAAACTTGAAAACAGCTCAGAAGCTTGGAAGATCCCTAAACACATCACAGTTCGTTGAAAACCTTGAACGAATCCAGAGAGCAGCTGCACGTTTTGTAACCCGGGACTACCGAACAACTATATACATCATCTTCGAGTCTCGTGAGACAGCTTAGATGGGAACCTTAGCACACACGTCGCCTCCTTGCACAATCCACAATGTTCTTCAAAATACGGCAGCAACTTGTAAATATCTCCTTCCCAGCTTTCATAACACCAGCAACATACATCAGCAGAAACGACCACAGCCTCAAGCTTACAGTACCTGTGGCCACCATAGATCCCTACAAGTTTTCTTTCTATCCTCGAGCCATCCGTATATGGAACTGTCTACCACATCAAGCAGTAACAGCACAAACCCTTGCTGCTTTCCAAGAGGCTGCCTTCCAGCTATTAGAAGGATGAAGCCTCCCATTGGTGACAGGATGCTGTAATTCAAGAGCATCTTTTACTTGCACATGTATCACGTTTTAACTGTACATATCCTGATATAATCACGTGCACCATCACATACTGCCACTGCACCAACCCATCCCAGTCTAGCTGTGCTTGCAGCTGCTATAGGGATTACTCCGTCAAGACTCAAGACTCAAGACACATTTTGTATATTCAACAATACTTCAGCATTGTTTATACTGATTCAAATTTCTACATTGGTTGTTTCTATATCCCTAACTCACCTTTTAGAACTATTTTGAAGCACTAAAGCTGTTTTTTTTTTCATCTGCAAATGGTAAATAATGTCTTTAACGTTTTTACATTGACATGGAGAAACGCGTATACTCAGTAAGCATATTATAATGTGTGCGTTCATATAAGGATATACACACACGTATTAAATTTACATATAATGTACATAATCTATAGTGTACAATGCATACAATAAGTGCGTTAGAGATGACTTGCGATTGATATAATACGAAGTTTCGCACTCAAGATTACTACAATCTGCTGACTAGAGGCCTATTATGCTTTGAGTAATCATTATGGAGTTGTATAACATAGTACATGTACAACTAAAAGCGGGAAACAAACAATGGCCTGGTAATGGATAACCTATAGGAGTGGTTTCGGTTCAAACAATAAACTTGGAATTTGTACCAATAATGATGTCGCGACAGACACTATGTTCTTGGTTTCACAGAGCAATGCGAATGCGAATTTAAATTCAACCCTAATTAAACAATGAATCTATTGTGAACTGTCTTTCTTCTCATCCACAAGCCTAATCGA
Organism: Diadema setosum; assembly: GCF_964275005.1. NCBI lineage: Eukaryota > Metazoa > Echinodermata > Echinoidea > Diadematoida > Diadematidae > Diadema > Diadema setosum. The sequence goes on along the minus strand of NC_092692.1, from coordinate 14,972,918 downwards.
GACATGCCATAAATGGCCTTCATGTTATAATCACACACGAGCATTGGGATGGTTATATGACATTTCCCACACGTAGAATATGTTAATATTGTAAAATGATCACTCGAAATTAGCAATTTGTCATAATGATTTGATCTTGGAAGGATTTATTTCAACATATTACACTGTATGTCACCGAAAAAAAAAAGACAACTTGGCGTGAGTGCCACCTGCACCCAGATACAACCAAAGAAAATTTGATGTAAACAAAGGAGCTCTGTATCGTTTAAAGTAGAACTTACCCCCAGCATAATTATACCTAATCTAAGTGAATGCATAAAATCATTGAAACACGGGAACCGAAGTTTGAGGTATATTGAACAAGCTGTTCATACAGGAACTCCGCAAATTTCATTTTGATGAGAAGTACACGTTCCTTCAACTTGTTACGGACACAATATGACTGTATAATAGGCATTTATTCTCCGTGCATCCTTCCAGCAGGGGATAAATATAAAGAGCTCCTTCAGAATTGATATCATGAGGATCCTTCTGAATGGTTTGTTATACATGTACTTTTGTGACATCATAAACTGTTGCAGCCTTCCCATCCAGCAACGACGACACATGGATTTCATTCAAAATTAAGGAAAAGAAAACGGTTTATAGGACTGTTCGCTTTTCTAAAAACTTCAAAGATATTATGTTCTATTTGTATTTTTTACATTAAGTTAATGTACAAATGTGTTTCTGGTATATTCGCCTGTGAGGGACAATAATTATTAACACTAGATGTGGATCACATCTGTGACCATATTCAAATCTTAAATATAGAATTGTCGCGTACAGTCCATTGTACATAGACGTTGTATAGCATTGAGATAAAGCGGTAAATAAAAAAAGAAGAAGAGAAACGCATTCTAATGATATAAAGAGATTGATAGGATTCAGTAAGTTAGTTTTTAGAATTATATGTAATACATGATAGGATGATGACACGAGAGAAGATCTTGTAATTTATCCCACGGATTTTTCCAATACTTTGGACCCTTTGATAAGTATAACTTTGATAAGCGTAACTAACCAGCCATCCCTAATTGGAATCTGCATGGCCATATTGGGAAGTCAACAGATGGGTACCAAGGTGTGCAAAGATGCTGGTTACAGCAAAATGAACAGAGGAAGAGACATTACCAAATTTTGCCAGTGCCATGGAGATGGTGCAATCGATAGGGTATGCACCTTCTGTTGAAATCCAAACAGTCACCTCATCTGCGACCAATTTGGGAGAAACAAAACCAAAATTGTCAGGGCAGCTACCGACTGGGTCACGTGGCTCAGTCGGTAGCGCGTCTGCCTTCAGATCCAAGGATACAGGGTTCGATTATTAAGTCTCACTGAGCAGTTTTGTGTGTAAGCATTCCGTCCCCTCTCGCGAGAAGACGCAAAAACACTCTGTCCCTCGGATAGGACATTAAATTAAGGTCTCGTGTGTGAGTTACGACTCACGCACGTAAAAGATCCCACTTCATTCATTTATTGCAAAGAGCAGGGTGCCAACCGGATGAAGTCGTCCCCCTACCCACCTGCACAAGAAAACGGGCGAATGATGCCGACCCCTCGTGGTTCTTCCCAGGTGAATTTAACAATATAGGTTAAGAGTTCTCTAAACACATCCAAAAGTTGTATTTACCTGTGACAGTTTCGACGACGGGCTGTCATCTTTCTCAAACGATGGCTAATTGGCAACTGGTGATAAGGCGCCAATCAGCAATCACCCAGGTGTTTGATTGGTGCTGATTGGCGCCATATCACCAGTTGCCAATTAGCCATCGTTTGAGAAAGATGACTGCCCGTCGTCGAAACTGTCACAGGTAAATACAACTTTTGGATGTGTTTAGAGAACTCTTAACCTATATTTATCAACCATCCTTATGAACTTATTTCGGAATTTAACAATAGTCAGCAAACGGTACCGACCAGGCACGTTGTGCCATACACTATAACAGAAGACTGGGTCACGGCCAAGGATGTAAGTATTCGCAAGAGAGAGATGAAATGCGTCTTACAGGTCTGAATCACATTATATTCAAAATTGCAGACACCCAAAATAACTACGAACTGTAAGAGGAACAGAGGGAAATTCAAAACCAGGCTAGCCGCTGCGAATCTGGAAACTTCAGGAGAAAGCACAGGAGAAAGTTTCAATCTATGATAGAACCAAACACAAAGAGTTCCAAGAGGCAGCTGGCATGGTGTTGAGGAAAATTTGCTGGCAATGAACCGATCTTTCTTCTTTTTTTTCCAGGAAGAAGCAGAGGTGTGTGGATGGGCACAGGGAAAAGGCAGACACAAAGAGACATCACAATGGTAAGATGAAGAAGTAGCAGCAAGGGTTGCTGAGGAGAAAAATGCAACATTTGTCATCTGGAATCAAGCTAAGACGATATAAGATTAGGCAATATACCAGCTGGTCAAAAGAAACTGACGTATAGAGTGAGTTCAGAAGTCCAGGAATTCAATAGAAAAGAGATGACGGAGGAGATAGCGGAAGGTATCAAACTGTTTCAGATAGCACAGATCGCACAATCAACCGCCGGCGTGATGACTCAACACGTGTCTAGGATAAAGCTGGAACAATAGTTGTGACCGAGGAGGTTTCTTTGAGAGAAACCTGGGGGAGGTTTAGCGAATGTTAAAAACTTATGGGATGGGCATACTGCATGTTAGGCAAAGGAGGAGTCATGATGTCTCATCTCATAAGGTATTGCTACTATGGGTACCCTTTTGCTTTCCAACTTTCCCATTTCATGAAAAAGTTGATATGATAGCAACTCTTGCTGGAATGGCAATTGCCATGGCAAATGTCACGACAACGACAAGAATCCAGCTTCCTGATTGGCTGTTGCTATGGGAAGTTGCCATCCCAGCAAGAGTTGCTATCATAACATCTTTTTATGAAATGGGGCCCTGCGTGTTTCTTCAGAACTTGTAATACGGGTATCGGGAAAGTTGGTGTAGAGTGAATGACAGATCTTTCCAATGGCATTCTTGTCAATAAGGAAGGGTTGTCTGCTGTTCTTACCGCGCTATCAAGCTGCAAGAGCGTGCCATAGTCTACGAAAGGTTTCTTGAGAAGAGTCGGACAGCAGGTTGCCGTTGATGAGATAAAGTATGGCTACCTATGCCAAGAAGATGCAAGAAAAGTTTCTTGCGGAGAAGCAGTTACACTTAGTCTTCGTTAATCTGGAGAAGGCCGCCTTTGATTATGTACTAGGGGGAGAATGTCAGATGAGCTGCACTGATGGCTGGCTTTGAAGAGTGGCTATGATATACAAGCAGTCACGGCACTATTTACAGTAACTAAGGCAAACATCAGGAGGAGAGATCGAAAGCTCTGATGCAAAAGTTGAGGTTCACCAATGCGTATTTCTCAGTCCTCCCCCCCCCCTCACCATCATGGATGTCATCTCTGTAGGGATCGAGAGCCTTCCATGGGAACTTCTCTGTGCAGCTGACCTTGTACTGATGAGAGCTAGTGGGCATGAACTGATGGCAAATGTGTCTTTATGGCAAGAAGATACTATAGAGAAAGCGTTTGAAGGTGAACGCAGGAAAGAAAAAAATAAAGGTATCTTCTGCCGGGGCAAGTGAGACAGAAAACAGAAGAATACTCTTGAGTTTGCTTTGCAGGTGTCGGAGCAAACTCAATAAGATGTAACAACTGTAAGAGCTGGATCCACCTATATCGATGTAGCAGTATGGTAACCTGCGGTCAATAAGCGAGACACTTATCTGCAAGAGATGCCAGGACGGGTGCGGCAGAGAGGTACTATAGTGGAATTTCAAATGGACTCCAGGGCAGGAAATTTGAAGCAGCGTACAAGTTATGCTTTATATACCTTTGAGATATGTCAGCTGCCCCCCGGGTGCTGTCGGTGGAGGTGAGACAGCAGCTGTGACCGTAGGGATGATTAACAGACCTTCGAAGAATCTTCGAGAACTCTCTCCCTTCCTCGTTATAAAAGGCAACCCCACTAAATGTGAAAGGAAAGGTGTGTGATGCCTGTGTACGGATATGTATATGACTTCTGGTAATAGTGGGGGGCGCAAGGGATTTTTGGTTCAAAATTTTCCAAAAGCACCAAAATTTGGCACACATGTAGCCCAAACCATACTATTTCGATTTTTGGTGGGCGCCAAGAAGGGCGCCCTCTGGGGCGGCCATATTGGCAAAATCCAATATGGCCGCCATATAGGTTTAAAGGTCACCTGCATTTGAAAACATAAAAGGGTTACAATCATTTAAAAAGTCAGTTTAAGAGGTTTTCTGGGTCAAGGAATTCGAATCTGAAGTTGTTTTTGTAGTTTGAAGTAATTTCTTTCTTATAGGTCACCTTAAGGTCATATCGGGGTCAAGCCATTGTATTCATAACAGTTTATTGAAAAAAATGGCTTGCCCATGGTCAATATTCCAGGAATGCCAGCCTGAGTAATAGAATTGCAGTTGTCGACGGCTGAAAAAAGGCGTATTTCTTGTGTAGGGCGCCCTCCAGGGCCGCATATTTGCAAAATCTAATATGGCTGCCACCTACGTTTAAAAGCCAGTATAACAATTAAAAACCTTCAAAGCGTTACAATAATTCGAAAAGTCAGCTCTAGCGGTTTTATGGGTCAAGGAATTCGATTCTGAAATTATTTTTATGGTCTGATGTCAACTTTTCCCTATAGGGTCTCCCTAAAGGTCATTTGGAGTCAAACCATTATATTCACAATAGATGATTTAGAAAATGGCTTGCCTATAGTCAATATAAAAGGAATGCCAGCCCTGCTAATAGAATTGCAGTTGTTGAGGGCTGTGAGAGAGGGAGAGGTGGGCTTTCTCACGAGTAACATCAATATGAATTATCTGCTTTCGTGTTAAGATTTCAAACACTAGGTATACACTCATGAATTATAATAAGAACCCCTTTCTGAGAGTAATTAAGTTTAAGGGATCTTACTCAGATCCTTATTTCACAACTGAATTTGAAGACTTGGTAACCCTTCAATTTCATTTTTGATGATTACTTACGGTAATTTTTTTTTTCTGCATCATTTCAATTATGGCCTGTTATAATATGGCTACACAAGCTTTGAGGTAAGGTTCTGTCCAAAGCTATGGAATATCATAGTTCATGCCACAATCATTCCAATAATTATTTTTACATTACAGGCGCTAAGAAGAAATGTCCTCACCGACTGGTCATATTTGCGGAATTCAATATATTTGCATTTGCTTTAATGACAACCAAAAGAGCTAGTTAGAATTATGGGTAATGCCCTTTCAAAGAGTTTTCAAGATTTGATTATTGGATTATCATTTCCATCTTCATCTGCAAGGAATGCAATAAAAACATACATATATGAGAAATAGATTCCTATTGCTACCTAATATATTAATAGCTTAGCAATAAGGGGAGGGGGCTACTCTCTATATTACCAGCGTTCTTGACGTTGCCACTAAAAAGAGAAGTGTTTTTATTTCTCTGTTGCAGTTGAGGGATCCTCAATCACAACAGATATTCATAATTCAGATTTAAATTCAGTGTAATAATAATTATGAAGATCACTCCTAATCTGGATGAAAAAAGAAAAACAAATTCTGTCGTGTTTAAGGGATTTTTAGTACATCAGGTAGGCATCAATTTGCTATTTTCGAACTTGTGTAAGAAAGTTCGACTCCAAAGTCCTTACAGGAAATTTTATGTGCCTCCACAGCCAAATATGCCGTTCAGAGAACATGAAGGTCCTGGTGACGCCATGTAGGGAACAAGCATATTTCACAGGTGCCACAGTGACACCATTAACAGGGCACAGATTAGATATGCTATAGTACAACTTCATGACACCTTCTAGGGTCTATTGAGATTATATCCAAAGTGCTTGGACGCAAATTGGTATGATATCACAAGACTTTATAAATTGGTATCTCGTTGGTCTGAAGACTATAGGTTGCAACTCTACTCTCCGCAACATCTCTGCGACGCATCTGGAGACGAGCCCAATCTCCAGGATTTGCCGGAGAATCGAACATTTTCGATTTTTTGCAGAGACTATTTTCGTCTTCCAGCTTGTCTCCGAGACGTCTACGAGACGTCTACGAGACGTCTCTGAGAAGTCTCCATCACTGTGGCCATGTCGTGGGACTAAATTTGTCTGCAACATCTTCGAGATGTCCCCGCATATTGTGGAGGCCGTAATAACGTAATGGCGACGAGATGGAGAAGTCGCTGAGAAAAGACGTCTCTGATGAGTCCCTGCGACTGCAAAAGCCGTGCCAACATCCCCGTGACTTCCAAGCAAATAAGTTGTCCCTTTGTTTGAAGACGTCTTGGACATCGCCTGGAAATCGGTTTAGTTGTGATAGCGAAAATAATTTCTTCGAGACGCTGGCATTGCGACAATGTCTCCTCCCCTCAGATAGGCCCTCAATTCCCTCCCCCACCCCCACTTTAAGTTTGCAGCAATATCAAACTACTGACCATGGCTCATCTGACAACTGCTCTACATTGTGCATTTTCACATTCATTCATTCATTCATTCATTCATTCATTTCATTTCATTATTTTTTTCCATTTCCATGTTTTCCACCTCCCAATGCATGACTTGAAACAGCTGTGGTGCAGAAGAATGAAATTTGGTACTGAAGCATTGCGGAGAGTGGCTGAGTGGCTGAGAGTACTATTAATCCCATGTACCTGTGTCATCTTTCCTCCAACTCCACTCCCTGAAGTCAGGGATGACATCATGACCCATGCTGTCATGATTCCAGTAGAAACTCACTTGCAGCAGCACTCATCTTCGAAAAGTTGATACAGCGCCTCTTGAGCAGATAGGGTGGTTTCTGATGATCTGCTCCCACGTTATGACGAGATGATGCCTACCCTCGTTGACGCTGGCTGCGCCATAAACCTTGTTGCTCATCAGTCCTTGCTGGACATGAGCACGATTACTAAAGTAGTTAATGTGTCAGTGAGCTCTGGTTTGCTGACCCATACTACTTAGGCATTTTGCATTCCACATTAAAGCAAGTCTGAAGTTAATGTCGCACCGTGTCAGTGCCTGATGTTGTGCTGTGGAAGAGAGGTATGCTGTACAGGAAAGACCACGACCCACCGGTAACTCCCTCAGATCAAAGGGATTAAAAAAAAGCACACTACCGAAAATGTGATGTTATGCTCATCCGTGCAATTGTATACTGTTTTCAGAAAATGCTTTCAGAAAACATTGTCATCCTTTGTAAGGATATCTTTGCGTAGATCGCATGTAAGTTGTTGGAAAGCTGAAGGGTTGTGAGATCACAATTCCTGTTGGATATTTCCGTCTCGAATCAGGTGCTCAGGATGAGTTGTCCGTCCAATTTATTCTTGGATATCTGTGCGCTGATAAATTAGGGCAGTTCTTTATTTTTCAATCGTAATTTTCAGGAAGACGCTACGCTCTTCCAATCATAACTTGAGATTTGAGTGGTGCCATCACCATCTCTTGTCAGAGGACTGCACAGTGTTGCTGCACAAAAATGTTAAGATTAATTTCTTCAGGATCAGTATTCCATACAACATCAATAGGTGTTCAGTTTCCTTAGTCATTTGCGCTTTCAGTAAAGAAACAGTTCCGTTTGATAAAAAGATAAGAAAAAAAAAAGATAAGAAAAAACCTTCAGCTGAATTGTCTTCATCTACTCTGATAAGATACTGCCATTAAAGGACTTTAATGATCGAATTTAGTTAACTGCCCTTAGAATACTGGTCTGACCTGGATTGAGGAGCTCCATTCCCTGGGAGCTTCGGCCATTGCTTCTTTCACTGAAGAAGCAGACGCTGTCTTTTCATGGGGTCTGTTTTGTCAATTTCAGCAGGAGGAGAATCATATCGCTTGCCAGCTGGAAACTTATGTAATTGACCATGAAAGGTGACGAGGTGGCTCAGTCGGTAGCGTATGGCATGCGGTCTAAAGACTTGTGTTCCGGCGCAGGTTCGAATCCCACTTATCTCAAGTCTAGCTGAGCAATGGTGTGTGTAGTATAGGCACCACACTTTGCACCTCATCACTTGGATATAAAAAGTGGAAGTCCCTTATGTGTAAGAATCACAAACCCAGACAGATGAAAAGATCCCGAATCGGCATTCCGTTATCGGAAAATTCAAGGTGCATAAATCGGTAAAGTGGTCCACCCCAAGTACATGCAACTGACCAGCTAGTTGTATACGGGCTATCCAGCTATCTCGTCAGAAAGAAAAAAGAAGACAAAATAAGATTAGGCGTGTTATTACCCTCTTTGCCATTGCACCCTGATTCGGCACCTTGGAATAGGATGGCGGCCGTATTTAAGCATGTATATATATATATATATATATATATATATATATATATATATATATATATAGTATATATTGAAACAAAGAAAGGAAAAACTGACCAGAAACAATTGATAAATAGTGAAAACTTTGAGCAAAGAAAATGAGAAAAGAAAACGAAACCAATGGAAGCCCGTTTTCTGTGCTCAAAGATTTCAATAATATATATATATATATATATATATATATACATTGTATATATATATATATTAAATATATATTTTTTTCATTTATTTGTCATAATCATTATTGATATATGTAGGGGGATGGAACCGCTCTTGGCCCTAATTGACCATTGAAGGAGTATGGAAGAGGTGACAAATGGACAAATAGGGGTACCAGTGAATTGCCAGTTGAATGCTCACAGACACCATTTCGAAAAATGCACAAAATGCCTGATTTTACCCTTATTTGACCTTGAAAGTGACCTTGAGAGGTGAGAGTGACCTTGAATTGCAGAAATGATATTTAGAATCACATTCTCTAACCCCGTAAAATCTTCCACATGGGATTCATAACATTAATCAACCTTTTCAATTTGTAACTGCAGTTGACCTGTAACCCGGATGGCGGCCATATTGGATTTCACCAATATGGCGGCCCCAAGGGTTTTTAGTCTTGGCGCCCATCAAAAATCGAAAGAGTATGGTACAAGGGACCTATGAGCCAAATTTGGTGCTTTTGGAAGAATCTGAACCAAACCGCCCATTTTGAGCCCTTAGGCCCCCAACTATAACGAAATCTTGGAAATGAAATCGTCCAGCGTTGAAAGAATTGAAAATTAAGGCTGAGATGAGGATAGTCAGATGAATGTACAGGGCAACACTATGTGACAAGACAGAAAAAAAAAAAAAAAAATGAAGACCTCCGCCAGTCCATGGGCCTGGCAAGGATAGGGCAGGAAATGAGAAAGAGCAGACTGAGATTGTATAGACATGTGGCTAGAAGAGAAGATATCCACCAGCTCCAGAGAATAGGAAATTTCCAAGTTGCTGAAAGGAAACCACGTACGCTTGGAGACCATTACAATCAAAGAAGACGGAAGAGCGTTTAATATTACCCACATCATTGACCCAACTGATAGGACAGTGTCGAGAAGCTCCAAAAGGAAAATGAACCGCCCAACCAGGTAGAGTGCGTAATGGGAAAAAATGGACTCTAGACGATTGACGTTCCCCAATCACATGCTCGCACTTTTCATATCACTTTCACTCGGCCATACTCAACAACCAATAATCAATATGCCTGTATTAGTTCCACTTGCGTAGACACGTTTCCTAGAGAGAAAAAAAAAAAAGAAAAAAAAAAGCACTGAAAGCTGAGTGGCACTTAAGCTTTAGTTGCGCTAGTTTTTGTGATTACCCAAACTTTTCTTTCTGTAAATGTATCATATTATCTACATGATGTGAGGAGGAAGCACGTTCAGTTTTGCCGTGTTGTGTGGTGTGACATTCATTACAATCTTCTGTTAAAATAAAGAGTAGCGAGGTGGCTCACTCAGTTGAGGTGCCTGTCAGTTGAATGGCTCGGGTTCCCGGTCGCGGATCCAAGTGAGCCAAGCTTCACTTATTAGCAATGCTGTGTGTGTTCACGCTGTGCCCTCCAGTGAAGGCAAAACACTCTGTCCCTCAGATAGGACTGTACACTGAATTGTAAAATGAAGGTCACGTGCATGAGAGTGTCACATCTCATGGACGTAAAAGATCCCGGCCACTCCATTCAAAATTCATCGCAAAGAGCAGGGTGCAAAACCCGACGTGACCCCATGAAAAAACAAAAACAAACTAATGCACAAATAAACAAACATATAGAAATTTCATGTAGGTCAAAAATGCCAGTTACAGTATAACAAACCTGTACACACACACACACACACACACACACACACACACACACATACACTCGTACTCACTATATCCCAGCAGCTTGTGTATTCAACCAAAGTCATCACTCAAAATTCAAAATTCTTGAGATAAAATTTGGTTCAATGATCTGTAATTTCAGTCTGTTTGTCATGCCCCTATACACATCTCATCGAAAAGATGTTAATCAGAATTAACTGAGCTTCTTCCAATCAATCTTACACAATTCACAGAGATCCAAACTCACTATAATTCACTTGTATAAAGTTCCCCATTGAATGAACTTTCATTCACCCATACTCCAGCTCACTAGTCAAACCGATCTCAGTTCATTTCCATTCATCCTGGGCCCAGCTCCCTGCAATGCGTCCATGTACAGGTTGTTGTACATGTACTTCCACTCACCCGAGACTGGATCCCTACAAATCGACTCGATCTCATCACTTCATCACTGCCAATCATGATTCCAACTTGCTGCAATTCGACCCGATCAAATTTCACTTTCAGTCAGCCCGATCCTACCCTTTTGCCAAGCCTGGCGGTTTAGGTTTATATCCCACGCTGGGTTTAAAAATACCATGATGCTTATTTTCATGAAGTACTTTGGTGATACGAGGTTATGCACAGAATGAAAGGCATCTGTAGAGGTCAACATACATTTGGATTGCAGGGATCTTTCAAGGATATCCTGACCCAGTTTTGCTGCAATTCGACTCCATCACAACTCACTTCTATTTCATCCTCATCCAAGGTCCGTGCAGTTCCACCCAATCAACTTCTACAATGCATATCATGTCACGATCCAAGCTCCCTGCAATGTGACCCAATCACAATTCACTTCCGTGTATCCTGTTCCAAATTCATATCATTTCTACTCGGTCGCAATTCACAAGTCTGATTTCAAAACTATTTTCCCTCCCACAGACAAGCCGCAGACAACCATTAAGTAGTCACCTTTCAGTATTGACAAACAAGAAATAAAAGACTTGCAGTGTATCGATATCATTTTCCTAGTGTAGTGCATTGGAAAGAAGTTACTTTAATATGTGAAAAACACACGAAGCAAAATATTCCTATGTACAGGTATCTGAATATTACAAATAAATCCAACTCAGTACTACACATATTTCATAATCTTTTAATCAAAAGCATAGTAAATACACAGACTTTGTTTCACTGCTTCAAGGCATTGTTCTTAGTCTTATCTGGTCTTTACATCTATGTCTTGCAAGAACTTTATACAAAATTGCAAAACAAACAAACAAACAACCCTACAAACAGGAAACGTGTACCACAGAGTTCAGATTTTTACCCATTCATGAATTAACTGGTTACACTGCAACTCCCTGTAATTACGATCCAGATTCACTTCTGAATTTTCTCTAATACCTGGTACATGCAAAGGGGTGCATGTCACAAGACTGACACCCACGAGTCATACAGCCCTGGAGTCATACAGCTCACAAGTCATACAGCCCATGAGTTCGACACTAAGCAAACAAGGCCCACCAGACCGACACATTAAGCCCCGTGTTGTATCTGTCGAACTCATGGGCTGTTTTTAGTTAGTGTCGAACTCATGGGCTTTAGTTGCCTAGTGTCGAACTCATGGGATGTATGACTCGTGAGCTGTATGACTCATAGACCTGTTTTCAATGTCAAACTCGTGTGCTGTATGACTCGTGGGTGTCGGTCTAGTGGGATGACCCCCATGCAAAGTCACTTTGAATATATTAAAGTTCAGGGGTTCAACACTTTGCTACTTCTCAAATCTAACGATAGGTTTATTGTGTGATATGATGCCCAATGACATTCACTGCTAAAATCATTTGTTAGAATCATCAAAAACATGAGAGTGGTATTAGTTGGGAGAGGGGAAAAGAAAATATAGATGCATAAATTTTTTCTCTTTACCAAATGTTCATGATATGCTTGACTGCCGATTTGTGACAGCTATAAAATATCCTAATCTCGTCCATTTTTAGAGCAGCAACATAATATATGGTTGTAAGGTACCATGACTGGAAGAGACCGCAATCATCAAAACGTAATCACATCCTACTATTGACCGATTCGGGTTCGTTGAGGGCAGCAGACATTTTATGGCACTGGGCGCTGCCATGAGCTCAAATTGTGGTGTCTCAGCTGACCCCCCCTGCTCTCCCCCACCCCCCGGGCAACATGTTTATCGCGCACTTGTAACAAAGGTTCGCGCACTAAGCAAGCATTCGCGCACTCAGTACGAGACGCCCATTGGCTAAAGCAACCATGCATCAGTTTTTCATTCTGCGCGCGTGCTAATGTAGGGAGAGGGGTGGGGAGTGGGAAGGGGGGGGGGGGGTCGGCTGAGACACCGCGTAATGGCGCTGCCCATGCCAAAAATACACATAGCGCGTCACAGAATCGGTCAATACCATGGAATATTGGCTTGAGAGCAAAGTGAACAACAGCTCCTGAACAAACCAACAGGATTTCCATGTGACATTTTGGAAACAAAATTCATTACTCAGAGTATGGACATAATTATTATGAAATTTAGATTCAATAAAGATGACAAGGAAGAAGATGTAAACAGGAGTAAAATGAGCCAGGTCATGTGGCCTGGAGTTCTGATGATTACTATATTGTGCTGTAGGCCTATTTGTTCAAAAATAAGTGAATAAATGCATTATTATGACATCACTGAGATGTACATTTTGGTAATCAATGATCTTGATCAGAACTGAGCTGCAAAATGATCCATCTGTCCTCATCATTTCAATGTAGGAGTAGAGACTAGGAGAATGAATTACTTTATAGAAAGTTTGGTTGGGGAACCAGAAAGGGCAGATTCACAAAGAGAAAACTGTGGCAAGATAGTAACACTATTTTTTTTTTTTGGTATATAGAAAGGAAAATAAGAAAACACCAGGCACCTATTTCATAAACGATGTTAGGATAGCAACGTTTGCTGGAATGTCAACTTCCTACAGCAACAGCCAATCAGGAGTCTGGATTCTTGTCATTACCATGACAATTGCCATTCCAGCAAGAGTAACTATCATATCAACTTTTTAATGAAATGGGGCCCAGTTCTATCAGTTCTAAATCAATGTAAATGCCAAACAGTGAGGGTTCTGGTATTAAACACAAATATTCTGTCTATGTGATCAAAGTTGAATGGCTTAGTCCCCTTACAGGGTAGACAACATATTTGCCAGGGACCATGGGAAGACATTGAAGAATGGGGTGAGGGGTCGATAAAAGTTGTCACATTGCTGTGTAATGTGTTTTCCGTCATCGTGTTATACAACTATCAACAACTAATCAGGCCAGTAAGAAATGCAACCCTGGGCATACTAGTGTTCAGGGAACATTCTACAAAGGCCAATGTCTCTGATGCATTTTGACATGTTGCTGTCGGCAGAGAGCATCTGGCCAACCCGATTCTCAGCTAACGAGCTATGATTGGTCAATAACTGGTCCCCTGATCACCGGCACCATGTTGTTACCCAACGCCGTATGAGCCATGCAGCCGTTATTGTTACAGAAAAATACATTGTGCCACATGTATACCTATAAAAATACACACGCATGAACATAATACTCTGTGCTGGGTAACAACTGCTCTGAGGAGAAACGACGTGGCACCTCTCATCGTGGTTGGCCACTCCCCCATCAACGCCACTGGCTGTCGGTAGCTGCCAGCGCCCTCTAGAGCTGAGCCTTGTACTTGGCAATCTGCAGCTCGTGTTTCATCCTGTCGGCCTCCAGCTGCCGGAAGTACTCTGCATCCTCGTCCCGGTAGAGCTGGTCCTGGTACTCCCTGATCTCCCTCTCCATCTTCTCCCTCAGGTTCCTCTTGATGCGATGTAAGGCCTGGGTGGAGGTACAATCAGAAGTACAGCAAAAAAGTAAAATACAAAACAGACGAGACATCCCCGAGATGAAATTTTAAGTCTTTTGCCCAGGCGCCTATTTCTGTGTGGTTCAAAAGCACCCTCACCACTTCTGTTTCGTGTGAATTACTTTGTTAATGTGGCTTACTAAAATAAAGGGGGGGGGGTCCTTGTTTCTTACTTATTGGAGGGATTGGATTACCTCTCTCCCTTGATTTCCCCTCATGAAATGGTTTCATGACCCTTTGAAGCTGTATTTACTGCATATCAGTGAACTTTCTGAATAAAGTCCCTAGTGATCCTGCCCTATGGTGAATATTTTTAAGAATAAACTGTCTTATCAACATGAGCTCAGTATTAACGTAAGTTATTATATGACCAGGGTCAGAATGCAGATTGACAAGAAACATGAAATCATGTCCAAGGCAGTTAGTTTACAGGAAAAAATCTCTTTAAAGGTCCTGTTTACCTTGGGGAGCAGTGATTTTAAAAAATGTTCAAGTTATCACATTTGATGCATATGTGTAGGTCAGTTGTATCACAAAACATCGTACCATATAAAGATTTTGCAACAAAGCCTTAAATATTAGGAGATATCCCTATTTTTCACAATAAACCATATCTGTAGATTGTTTAATCTGGAAGCAATTTTGTAATCATAACTATTGTTCACATTTTGTATATTTAACAATACTTAACATTGATTATATTGATTAACATTTTTACATTACCTGTTTCCATCCCTAACTGACATTGAAGAACTATTTTGAACCACTAAAGCTTTTTTGTTTCATCTGCAAATGCCTTTAATGTTGCTTATCAAAACAAACAGACAAACAAACAAAGAAACAATCAAGGTTTCTTGTTTCTGAGATCTTGGAGAGATTGGATCACCTTCCCTCCTTTCCTCTTCCTAATGTTAGGATGGTTTCATAACCCCATGAAGTTTGATTTATTGTATAGAATACTAGTGAACTTTCAAATAGCCCCTATGGTGAAGATGTCTTCCCATCTAAGTAACAACTTGTGTCATCAAAACGAGCTCAATTTCAATGTAGATTATTACATAGAATGCAGATAGATGGACAGTAGGACAGGAAACCTGAAATCGTGTCCCTGGCGGCTAGTTTACACCAAAGACGCTTAACTAATAAGACACGAAAGTGCGCGCTAATCCTGTACAAAACAAATGGACAGCGCACGGTCCTCATGCGTATTACGCACATCACCTGAGATGCGCTGCATTGACGCTTGATAAACAGCAGCAGCGGCTTCAGGGACAGTGCGTCTCAGGTGATGTGTGTCTTTGCCTGAGACGTGCTGTCTTTGAAGATGTTGTTGTTGTTTATCAAGCGCTTTTGATTGTGAGATCATGTTGTTGCCAAATTTTTACCTCCATGAAATAATCCTCATTACTCTAAAATCTCGTTCTTCAAAATAATCCCCTTAATCGAAAAAAAGCTACGACTATAATTTTCAAATCTTTTTAAGATAATAAAAATACCACTACCTTTGGGAATGAATGATGTTCCTAGGTGTACTGAGTTTGTACTTAGCTCTCTTTTGTATCGTCGTGTAGGGTAGCCATTTTGTGTCCATTTCTATCGCGCGCCTTCGTATCTTGTTATCTACTATCTTTGGTTTACACAAAGAAATCTCTTAAACCCTTTCTGTGCCATGGACTTTGGACAGTGTGTACAATGCTATAGGATTTCTCTGCCAATCAGCACTTAAAGCACACAAAGGGTTAAACAAAAAACTGAATCCGTATAATCGATGCTAAGTATTGTGAAATACACAAAATTTGAACAATATTATAATAAGAATACTTCCAGATTAAACCGTCTACAGTTACGGTTTATTGAGAAAAATACAGATATCTCCTTATATTTTAGGCTTTATTGCAAAAATTTTACATGGTAGGTCGTTTTGTGATACAACAGACCTACACATATGCATCAAATGTGATATCTTGAACATTTTTAAAATCAGTGCTCCCAAAGGTAAGAATATGTCAATGGACACTCACATTTGCCTGCTCTCTGTCTCTGGTATTCAACTCCTGTCGCTCCTTGGCGATGGTCTCTGCTAGCATTTTGAACTGGTCTCGATAGCTGGTGGAACAGGTGGTTAAGGTATCTTCAAAATCAGCAGATTCTCTCTCCTGCTTTATAGTGCAACTGAACACACAGGAGGTCCTTGTTTTGGTGCCATCAATATTTGCATTGTTGTTCATGATTGGAAGAGCCAGAAGATAGAGAGAGAGAAAAAAAAAAACACAAACAGAAATGAACCATCACTGCAGCTGCCCCCCCCCCCCCAGGCATATAGTTGTAGTCAGTTTTATCAGTCTATTATTACCATTCACAGGTGTCGAAGTACACTATTTTGATGCCATATTGAGGTGGCTGTTCAAAAACTTTAAAACAACAGTCTTTTCGGAGATAAACATTGTTAGAATACCAACATACCTATGTATCCAAGTTTGGTATAAGCCAACAAAGAAATGATAAATAACACATTCAGTATTCTGTTTTCTCAGGAACATTAGCACCTTGCAAACTACTGATGTTAGATGTGAAATTGTGACGACCTACAAGCCCTTTGAAAATCAAAGGCGAGGCCTGATTTGGCGCAGCAATGCTACAAAAGGATACTAGTTCTCAAGCGACTCGACTTCGTCCCGTTGGCGCTTAGAATTCTCCTCTCTCTTCTCGGCGGCATACTTGCGGAGCTCACGAATCCTCGCCTTCTGTATCTCCATACCCTCCTCAAACAGGTGTTTGAATATCTGAAATGCCACACATAACATATTATGGAGAAATACTACGGTAATGTACCATACTATTAAGGTGAAAGTGCAGTCAACCTCGCCAAAATTGAATCCTAAAGGACAAGAGAATATCACTTGGCTTGTGTAGATTTTGACTTGCATAACAAAACGAACACATGTTCATATCCATCCGGGGTTTGGTTTTTCTTTAACTAAGACAATATATAGACTTGTGAGAGGTTGGCTTTATGTGAGGTTAACTGCATCAAGACTGATGACAAAAGATAATCTTATTGTAGGAAAGCATCTCCCTAATGGGAGTTTACTTGGCAATAAGTGGAAATATGAAGAGCGACATGAATAATATGTTTGATGCAACGAGGTTTCAGTACAGGACAAATGATTCGAGTCTCTGCTGGATTGGGCATTGGGGTGGTAGTTAGCTGGATCTCAGTTTAAGTCTTCACAGACTTTGCACTTATTCAAAAGTCTCCTAACAATACCACACATATGTCAGACCAGGGAGGTGTGTCTCACCTCCCTGGTCAGACACACATTACTGTTAAGAGATCAATTTGTTGCAGGCAAACTTTCTTTGAATTACCTCTTCTACTCTACTGCCTCTAATTTTCACACTTGCATTGTGAAAAACATAGTATGAAAGTGAAACAATCGCAAGTATGTGTCTGTAGTATCGAGTCTATCACAGCCCCTCGTTGAAATCTCTTGTTGAATTCGATGTGAAAATGCAAGTGGCTTTAGCTTTTAGAAGATATGTTTAGCCTTGTATTCCCTGTTGCTTTCTTTAAATACTTTAATATGGTCACAGTGTCATCTGATTGCACTGGGGCGGAATGGTGCATGATGACCTCAAATTAAATATATTTGACATGTCTAAATAGCATATTATGAAGACTTCCGGTTTTCCTACCCCTCCCCCCCCCCCCCCCACTTCTTGCAACACAAATGTATACAGCATACATAGAACACTTGTAAAAAAACAGCTGATCTTAACGCAGCAATGCCAACCTTGTAAACTGCATTGCAGTACTAGTATTCTGAGGGTTTGAAAGGAGTATTTTAAGGGGAAGACAGTAGTTTTCATGAAACATGCACTTCTTAAATGAAAACAGTACAAAACACTGCAATAAATAAATAAATGAATAAATGAATAAACAAACGAACAAACAAACAAACAGCTGGCATCTCTGCTACTGCATTCCAATACATGCATGGTGGGAAACCCAAGCATGTAGTAATTACCAACTTCTGCTTAATACTACACTGTTAGCATTGTTGAAATAATATGTTTTTATGCACAAGTTTCAATGGGATGGGTCAGTCAGATAAAACTTGTGCAGTCAAGTATGAATAAAATTGATCTATAATGCCAGTACACTGATCTTTTGTGATTTAAAAAGCGATGTGCATTGTAAAATAATGTACCTGTTCCTCCCTGGTCCTTCGTTTCATGGCCCTAGACTTGGCCCTAAGCCGGAACTCATCGTAGTACCGTCTAGCTCTGGCATTGACCTGTCTCTGCTCGGCAGCCTTGCTCCTCAGTACCTTCTCCTGGTTGCGGCGCTCTTTGATCTCTCTCTGCGTAGAGATTGAGAGCGAGTCGATTACGTTATTCTCACTCGGAGCTCTGGTGTTGTTTCACATGTACGCACATTTATACAACAGTGAATCGCATCCCATTCTTTTAATCGAAATTGAATGAACCTGAGAGAAGATTCTCAATGTTACTTGGCTACATGAATTATCATTCAGATTTACATTATCTGTGTTGTGGCTGTCTTTTCAGAATTGTTGGTGTTTTTTCTAAAATATGTAATGCTCTTTGGGTGGGATGTAATGAAGCTGTGACCATTCCAAAAACATTTTCTTGTTCACTGTTCTTTCATCAAACAAAATAGGTGACAACTAAATATGTCACGGTGATTTCAAATAGTAAAGCCATGCTGATATTGATTTTTGAGATGTTTCCCTGACATGTCACAACATTTTGTCTCTTTTGGGTTATTTTTCCCAATTTGGGTTTTTCTGCAATTCGTTATGAGTAATGGCTATCACAGTAATGGTGGAAACTGTCATGCAATTAAAGTTTTGAACCATGCCAATTTCAGGAAACACATTTGCTTATGATATCATTGACTAAAGTATGACCACTGATATGCACATTTTATAATCATGATGATGATGATAATAATGCTAATAATAATGCTAATAATGCTAATGCTAATAATAATAATGATAAATTGGAAACAATAATAATGATAATCAAAATCATCACATCATCATTGTGTGCATACATATTTATGTATTTGTGTTTTGTCATATTTGCAAAAAGTGGTGCAAATATCAAAAACCTGGGAAATAGTTTGAATTTACATTGTGTTTGAGGCTGCATGCACCAGTACTTTGTTTCTGAATGTAAGGATAACATGTGATAAGAGACAGGGTGATGACTTGCCCTGCATCCATACTACCCTTTGTCACTTACCATCCTCTCGTTGTGGGCCAGCTCTTTTTTCATGATGGACACCAGAATCTCTTGCTTCTTCTCTGCCTCCTCAATCTGCATAATTTCAAAGAAGAAAGTCAAAACTGTACAACCACTTCTAAGGTTGTCAAGGGACTGTGTGGTTCATTCTATTACAGTGGACTTCCGTATAAATAACAAATTCCTCGGGATCAGCAGTTTTCTTTTGTCACATCAAAATTTTGTTATAACAGAACAAATACATGATAAAAAACAGAGAGAGGATTATGTTGAAGCCTCAATTTTTATTTCGTTGAAACCGGAATTTTATTATAACCACATTGGTTATAACAGGAGTGCACTGTATTAAAGTGGTCCACAGACTAAGGGCTAAGCAACTTATGTCCATGCTTCACACCAGTGTGGTCCAACTTCATTATACTCATTTGTTTCTGATACAGAATCCCTAAAACTGCAACATAGGATGTTCTTGCACCAATTAGTTGTATTGGCTAATTACAGCAGTGTCGGGTCACGTAAAGGGCTAAAGGTACACGGACCAAGGATTCAAGAGGGTGCTGTTGCATGGACCCATGTATACACATCTGCCGTGTTCTGAACATCCAAATAAAACTGATTTGTACGGTATGTCTAAAATGGTCAAAATAATGTCAATCTCTGTTTGTCTCTAGATGCGGCCGTTGTTCCTGACTGGCTCTGCCCAATACATACAGATCCTTCACACATAGGTTTGCTTGGGGCAAATTATTTGTTTATAGAGCCCCATTTTTCTCTCTCCTCTTTTTTTAAAACACAACAATAACAAGTTTGCTTGCTTCCAAGCCACAAAAATCTGCATATAAGTAGGTGATCTACTTTGGATTAAGCAGCTTTACATCATCGCTATTTGTAATGAAAATCGCAGCAATCATCATGCAATCCAAAAGCACCCTCTTGGGTCCAGAGTCTGTGTACCTTTAGATATGAGTGACTGCATCAGCAATTCATCTCACCTTGCTCTGAGACTTGGGCTTGCGCTGCTGGTGTGACAGCGCCATCTTGGTAAGGTGTTCCATATGCTTCATCTGCTGGGACCACATGCGCTGTGCCGAGTGCGGCGACACGTGCAGGAAGGGGAACTCGTGCATCAAGGTCGGCAAGAGGTCGTCATCTCCGACCCTCACTGCCAAGGGAAGGACAAGAGATACGGGGCCCATTTCAGATAAATACAGTAATTTGTTGGAATCCTTCATGGACTAGACTAAAAACAGAAACAATCAATTAGGTGTAGACTGTTGCAGATGTCACACCGTCTATTCTTCAATATATCTGACACAGAAATCTATGCCTGATGTTGGAGGAGATGCATCATATCAATAAAAACCTCTCTGAGGAGCTACTAATAGGTATATCCTAGAGAAGAGAATTACATGTACTTGCTCCCATAAGTTTTAACCCATTGATGATGAGTCCCGAATATACTTGTACAAGTGTCTCATGGAAATGCATGTTGTAGCAAAGTCAGCCTGTCCTCAAGTTTCAAGTTTCAAGTTTTAGTTAACCAATTCATTAAACATTTGACATTTTACAAAAGGATACAGCATTAAGAATAATGAATGGTTTGGGACCCCAAAAGAAGCAGAGCAAGACTTAAAGGTACTAGCCCACATTTGCAAACCCACGAAAATCAAAACTGCATAAAACAGGTCCAATATGACTTCAAGTACAAGTTATAACAGTAACATACCTCACCTGTCGCTCTTTGTCTATACCATTCGATAAAAGAGAGAAAATCATCGTTTTAAAATCAATTTTCAAACCGGGTCAACCCGACCCAAAATCGAATTACGAGCGCGGGCTATAGCTACGTACATTGTACATGTAACACGTATGTGGACCGGAGCTAGCGAGCGTTATACGCATGCATACGGATTACGGTGCATTTTCATTCATTTTTATGAAAGTAATGGACTAATTGGAACGAAATTTTGCACAGGTGTTACTGCAATCATACCCAAACTCCATGCTAACTATGAGACCAATTGCTGCAGGTTTACAAATGTGGGCTAATACCTTTAAGGTATGAAAGGTATTACTAAAGGAGAGAGGCATTTAGGCGGGAGAAGCGATGAAAACATTCACGGATAATAGTGATGATTAAGGTTACATCACATGCTCCAACTCACAGGGTCGTTCCCCAGCCGATGAGGTGCTTGGGGTGGGTTCTAATGATGCAGAGCGGCCCCGTCTCAAGACAGGCGGGGACGAGGATCGCTTTGCAGTTGTCCGCACTGAGCGTCTGCTGCCCCCAGTGGTTGAAGTCTGAACAATGGGCACGTTGTACTTCTTTGCTGGCTTGTACTTGGTTGTTTTGGGCTGGCCGTGGATGGCTTTGTATTGGGAATCCTGTGAACAGAAAGAAATATCACAGGGCATGGCATAAATTTGTATTTTCACTTGAAAAGAAGCCGTACAACACACAAAAGTGTAACTGAGAAATTTACTTTAATATGAAATTAGGTAAAAAGATACACAATCTATGAGAAAAATACTTTGTTAAACCAGCATGCACTAAGACAGGATATTCATGATACTTAACCCATTGAGGACGAGTCCCGAGTATACTCGGGCAAATGTCTATGGGAAATGCTTGTTGTAGCAATTTCAGTCCATCCTCCACGGGTTAAATACGTTTTTTTTTTTTTTACAGGGGTAAAAAGCTCTATTGTGACAGTACAAGTTTGTAGTATGCAATGTACACATGTAGTTATACTGATCAGCTCTAAACAAAACAAAAAAAGTTTTGAACTTCTGTATGTCACTACAAACAATCACAGCATTCTTTTGCTATCAATAACTGCAGTAAAATGCAAAAGTCACTTCTTTGCTTTGAGCATCATTTTTGGGAGCACAAGTACATAAAAAATAAAACAAGCCAAGCAGACATAGGTTTATCGCTACAAAACAAACTTCAATCACATATTCTTAAATGGAGGTAATGAGTAAAAAGTTCATGTCATGAATTATTCAAACAGTCACTTTGACTCACCATCTGCTTGGCGACCCTCTTGCGTCTCCTGACCTGAGCGCTGACCCCTCGCTTCACCTCTCGGAGGTCAGTGGCATAAGAGTGATGCAGGGCCGTCTTCAGTCGGTCCTGCTCCTGAGTCTCCTGGGCCAGCCGACGTCTGACTTTTCCCATCATCCCTCTAGCATCCTGATTGATAGCATCCTCAAAGTGCACTGCCTTGAGAGGCGCCCGCATCTTTGGGGATGCGGATCTTGGTAGGAGCACGCCCCTCTGGGAGGGCACTCTTGCACCCCTCCTCTTTCCCTGGACCACTGGCTTCTTTCTCGGTCTCAGATGGTAGCCACTACTCCTCTTACTCCTCTCCCCAATGTTTCTGCTGCTGTGTTCTTCTCCTTCTTCCTCTTCCTCATCATCATCACCTAAAGACAGTCTATTCTCCCTGGCATGAGGATCGCCATGGCTACTGTACGGTACCTCCCAGTCCGCATCTTCTTCATCCCCACTGCTTCTGCTTGGCCTGATGGGAAGAAAATTGTTTTTATTGTATCCTTTGAAATAACAGTAATGAAGACCTTCTCAAAACAAACAAACAAACAAACAAAAAATCAAATGAACACATCCCTACTACTGCTTTCACAAATGCAAGACATAAGGACAAATCGTCCATACCACTTACTGGAAGATGGACGCTCGGTGTGTTTCAAATTTTCAATTTTTAAGAATTGAAACCAATTACAAAATCTTTTTTCAGGACCCAGTAACATTGTGTGCCACAAACTATGCACAATGAAAGCAAGATCATTGGAATGGCTCTTGAAAATCCTGAACGTATAGCTACAAGTAAGCACATATGTCACATTACCTTCTTTTTTTCTCCAGATTCTAATATTCTCCATGTACATTTTGCCATCACAAAAACTCATAGGAAGGTGATATGATGCTTATACAGGGGTGCTATCATTTCTCTCATTTTCTTCTTTTCATTGACTTTTTTAAAAATTTGATTGTATTTGGCAAATAATTTTGTGAGAATAGTTACTGTACAGTTCAGACCAACACTTATTCTTACAATTATCTGATTGACACACAAGAATTGATAGTCGGCTGTTTCTCCTTACCTGAATCTTCTGGATGGTTGACCTTGCCCTCTACTGCTGCCCGGGGAGCCCGTCACCTCGTCTTCGAATGCCACCCGCCGTTTCCTAGCAACCTTTCGCTGCATGAAACTCTGTGCAATGGAAAGCATGAATTAAAATCTATAGAGATGGTGGGAGAGACGAGTTCATCGCATGGATAATGGCGAGAGGCCCCTTGACAGCCCTTGCTAGTCTTTGCAATGGTCTCATCACACAAGTCCTATCACATCCTTCATTAACCCTAAAAAGACTGGGCTATTTTGGTAGCTCGAAAGACTGGGGGGGGGCCTAAAGGGCCCCCCCCTTAAGATCTCGGCCGTGGATCGCGCGATCGCCGCGGAAATTTGCACAATGGTAGTGTGCGATGTAATCTACAAGATCGTATATCTAAATTTTACAAAATAGTCTTCTTTTATTTTATTTTGATTAATCATGCTAATTTATGCGAGAAATCAGACTCTTTGATCTAAATCAGTAAATAAAGCTCCAAAAGTGCTCATTTTTGGTCTAATTATTCTTTGTGGCATTCTCAGCAAATATATTTGAAAAAAAATCGGTATCAAAATCAATTTCTTATTTATTTTATTGTTTTATGAATTTCTTATGTATTTCTTTGTTTTTTCGACCTTTTGTTTTTGTTATTTTTTTAAACAAAATTTGTGGCGGACACTTTTTGAAGCATAATACTCCTAAAACAAATTAATTTTAGCCGTTGAGAGTAAAAATAAGCATATTTATACGAACCATGTGAAAAAACGGAAAAAACTCAATTTGCATTGACTTTGTACACAAAATCACATTTTTGAGCCATTTTCGGCCTCACGTGCATGTACAAAAAGTTATGTAACTTCAGAACTGTACCCCCGGGCGTCACAAATTTGGTGTCAAAATGTGCGGGAAACTCGAAAGAAAAAAGTCATACAGCATCGCGGCGAGAGCATTGCGTGTTGCAGAGTAATCGCGCGAAATGTCGAGGGGGGGGCCTTTTAGGCCCCCCCCCCCCAGTCTTTTTAGGGTTAAAGAAATCCTGTTCGCTGATCAAGCAACACAGCCAAAGGTAAAATTGCTCTGGTGTTGATGACATTGATACAAAGAGCTGGCGGGGAAAGATGTGCACACCATAATGTAATATTAATGGTCATGATAGCATGAATATTACATCACAGATATGTGAATATTGTGATTGATGAATAGTGGGTGATATTGCTATCAGCATCAGCCTCATAGACAACTGTGTATAATCACATCCACTGCAGCACACCGATTGTCTACGCAGCATTACATAAACAAGTTTACAAGTTTGGGAAAAGTTTGCTGGAGGGATACATAATATGCATACGTACATCATACATTGTTTTGAGCAATCAGTGAAATCAGGGATTCCTTGGTGAAAGAAATTGCACAACATTCTTTTGGACTGCACACCTCAGAAAATAATCTTATGCCTACCACCTTAAAATCCATAGTTTGAAGTAGAACCTCTCAGTTAATGGTATAGTTGATTACTCTCTCTCACCCTGTCGTACGTATCCTCCAAGTCAGAAATGAGAGATGATCCACGTCCAGCCACCTCTGACCTCCCAACCTCTCGTGACCCCAACAGTTCATCAACTCCCGATTCTGGACGGATGGTTGAGGAGTCTAAAGAAAAATCGTCACTGCGACGCCCTGTTGCCCTGGCACGTGGCGGCAACTTTGCAGGGTATGTCTCTTGCTCCGAATCTGCAGCAGTTGCTGTTGTTGATTTACCTCTGCTGTAGCCGCTGGTTGCAGGAGCAAAGTTGCCCCGTTGCTGCTGTTGTCTGTGGTGAGTGCTCTGCCCTGACGTTGCTGCCACATTTTTCAGCCTGTGGCCATCTATCTCGGCAGAAGCGCTGCCTGGCCTTGGTGATGGCCGCTGATGGGGCAACATGGCTGGATAGCCACTAGAATATATTGTTGCTGCAGCATATTGCCTCCCTTTTCCAAGATCAGAATGTTCAACGTCTTGTGCTTTTGCAGATTCATTCTCATTAGCACCCAGTTTGGTGGGTGGCGTAAATCTAGGTGATCTTCTTTGTGACACTTTTGGACCTTCATTTCTGTGCGACCTATTGGTAACAGTATGAAAATAGTATATGAGATATTAAACATATCAAGTCATCTCCCACATTTTTCTTAACCTGTGACCTTTTCCTGGTTTTTGCATGTGTCCTGTACTTTGATGATTTGACATCTACTCTACATTTTGATACAACTTTACAATTCATTACTCCAGTGAAGCAGAGAGGTTGAACACAAATATTCAACTAACACTACAGATGTCCCTGACAGAAGTTTTTTTTTTTTTTTTTTCTAAAAATGATCAGTAAGTTTAACTGTGCATAGAAATATATGAAATGCCTGCTTGAAAAATACAGATACAGACAAGACCAGACTCAGTATCAGTTATAGATTCATACATTGTTCTATTATAAAAAAACATTGGGTATGAAGCAAATACATAAACACACTACAATTAGGACAATGAAATATAATAATGCCATATGAAATAAAGTTGGATTATATCAATCTTTAACCTACGCTATACTAACCTCTATCTGAAGAATTCAAATAAAGGAACTGCTTCAAACAAGAACAATTCTTTTTTAATGTCTTTGGAATTCCTGCATGAAAATGATGGGGTTTCATATCATTCGTTGTTGTTGTTTTTGTAGATAACAGGATAGTTCTCAGCCTCAGACCTACAGATACATCAAACAACTAGCAGTGACAGTGCAATACTGTTATATGTCAGTCACCGAGAACCAAAAGCATCTTGCATGATACATCACAGGGTGCTATATAAGCACTTGCTCGATTGCCCGGGGCAAGTGAAAAATCAAATTCGGGCAAGTGTTTTTGAACAATGAGAACAACTTTGGGCAAGAAAAAAGTTTTGAAGCCATCTTTTTTTCACTTATTCCCCCAACATACCCAGAAAGTCAACCATACAGAAACCCAAAGATAATGGCTGTTTAGTGATGCAACGCACTTTATATTTCATTTCAGCAAATTTTCAACACTAACGTGAAGAAGTTCCAATGCAATGCAAGGGCGACACTTGATTGGACAGAGTTTGTTACTCCATTGTGTTTAAGCACAGGAATCAATGTGTGCCATTTATTCAAATGATTCTGTTTAATTTAGCCCTTGACTTACACATGATTTTCTATATCATTTCCTTATATTTTGGACTTTCTTTACGGGCAAGTAAAATTAATGTTCGGACAAGTGTTTTGCAGCAAATTTGAAAATTTGCTTGCCCAATCGGGCAAGTGTAAAAATAAAGTTATGTAGCACCCTGCGTCATTAGATGAGTCTTGATGTTAAGATGGGACATCAAGAGATGACTTCTTACTTCCTTCGTGATGAGTCTAGTTGCGGGGTGGCTGCTGAGCCTTGCTCTGATGACCTCACGCCCATCCCAGCATCGGGCTGAGGCGTGGTCCGACGCGACCTATGAGGTCTTCCATTTGATGCTGCTGCCTTGGTAACCCCAGAGGGAGACGGTACAGTCTCTACATATAACAGATAGAATTAAGAGTGATAAGTTATAACATGCTCATCAGGAATTTAACAACATCGCTTTGCCTAAATTTCTTATTGCCCTACTATTACTGATATTTCACCACTATTTTTGCCTAATCTTCTTGATAAAGATTAAAATGCAAGAAACATATGAAATATCTTGTGTTTAAGTTAAAATATCAAGGAAAACTTCAAGGAATTTATGTAACTTTGAATTCAACATGATAAATGAACATAGCCATGCTCATACTTCACTAAGTCTTGTGCAAACATCATAGCCCTTGAACAACAGTCTGCCAAGAACTGACTGAAATTTAACTTCTTTTTTTGTTTTTGTTTTTGTACAGGGATACATGTCAATTGTGGCATACACAGTGCATCCAAAAACTGTTAATCTCACCCAAGTCATCACCAAGAGAATCCATGTCTCTAGAGCTAGTCGCAGTCAAAGATGACTGGCTGAGCAGACTCTCCAACAGTCTGTTGTACGGTGACAGCCTCTCCGCCATGAATGCCTTGCTGCCTGGCCTCTGCCCAATATTTGAGCCAGTGGCTGGTTTGGAGAGTATTGAGGGTGAGGATGCAGTGCTGGGGGCCTTGGGCCAGGAGACGGTGGAAAACGAACTGCTGACAGTCTGGAAAAGGTCAAAGGTCACACCCCAACTATTAGATATGCACCATTCTCTTGAATTTGTTGAAGATCATACATAAATGATAGTTGCTTTTATACACCATTCATTGGTTCAAATGTTGATGATTTACATATGTACAAATTCCCAGCATCCAATAAGTACATACTAGATCAAAAAATGAGCTAAACTTTCTTTACATGACATCACTTTTCAGAGATGAAGCTGTTCAGACTTCACATGCCAATCCATAATTTGAATAACTTGAATAAAAGAACACCTCCAGAATACAAATGGCCAATCATGATTTGAAAAAAAAAATGCATGAGGGAGAAAATGTGATTCTAGTGTTTTTCAGACCTATGAAAATGCCTTCGTTAGCACAAAACTTGTTTTGACATACCGGTAAACATGTTTACAAACAAGTCGTGTTGTCAGTTTGAAACCACTCAATGGTAGTGACCTAGGACTGTGGACATTCAGGTAGAAAAGTCATGGGGGCTGGGGGCTGGGGGCTGGGGGCTGGGGACTGGGGGCTTGGGGCTGGGCAAAGAGCTTTTCCCCAGTAAGTACTAGAGTGCGGAGTATGCATACGCCCTGTACTATTGTTTTGTGAGCACACAGGGAGCACTGGAAGACGACGAGGTGGTAGGCTCACCCCTCGTGCTAACACAAATGAGCAACCGAGAAGCAGCCAAATCTAGAAGTGCATACTCGCGTAAAAGTTCAAAAGTTTGCGTAATACGCGCTATAAAAATGTTACTTCAGTACGCAAAGTCCGCCATTACTAAGTGGGTAATGGCAGCCCCCATGAAATCTCAGACACCATTGTATAGTTCTCTCTCTAATGGTGGAGAGGAGAAAAATCTCTTTGGGGCTAGTGGACTATGACTTACAGCTGGTGGTGGTCTCTGGACGTCTGTCATGGTGGTCTCTATCAGCTGAGACAAGCGGCCTTCCGAGATATCAAAGCTCCGATGTCCTGTCACGGTGTGTTCAGACTTATCAAAGGTATTGTTCAGTAGGGCTCCTCCCGTAGAGTCTCTGGCATCTTTAGGTTTGCGTTCTGTAGAATTGAAACAGAAACATATCATTCAGAATTTATCAGTGCATGCAGCATGTATAGGTTTGTGTATTGTGGGTGACAAGAGAAAGAAATAAAAAATGCACAGAATTTTTGATTGCATGCATACTTACTGACTTTTGAAATGGCAAGCAATTCTGTACTACTGGAGTCTACTGCATGAAGAAATGTGAAACTATGCATATGAGGACTACTTGCAAAGGAAGTTTTTTTTTGTGTGTGTGTTCAGTATTGATAGCTAACAGACAGAGCTTGCTATGGGCATGGCCTGTGGTGTGCTATACTTTAAAACCAGAATTTTCTTGAATTTCGCAAGGAGCCACAATTTGTGAAGTTAAAAAAAAAAACATGTGAAAGTTCTTGTCTACACCATTGAACATAGAATACCAGTGAACATTCAAGAAACTGTCTTGCTACAAATGCTTCCGTTTTACAGCATTGTAAAACTAGAAACATCTGTGGCACAAAATTTCAGCGAATTGGAGCTGACAGCATTTTTGCAGCATAACACATTTTGCGAATCACCACTGGTAATCGCTGCATTGTGTAGACAAATACTTTTGCACGCACTTTACACCTTTGTAAATCTCGGCTCCTTGCAAAATTTGTGAAAGTTTCATGAACGCAAAAAATGTCTGGTTTTACAATACTCTTCACAGGGAGGAATCTGACACCACTTTACAGAGAATGCGGTTCACAAGATCTGTGAGACAGTTCTCTCCTTAAACTTTTATGACAACTATAATAAAGACAGGTGACCATTAGGTGACCTATTGCAACATGACAGATGCTACTTTGCGGTCTGAAATGCTACATGTGAATCTGTGCACAGACCAGTGGCTGACAAATGACTCATGATGCAATCTAGACTTATGGTAAACAACAACAAAAACAAAAACAACAACAACAAAATATTCAGCTTACTTGTGTGGCGGGATCTGTGGCTCGCTGACTCCTCGCCAAGTTTGATGAGCTCAGCGGTGGAGTCGCTGGCCTCGGACAGGACGTCTGCCTCCCTGTGGACGGATATGCTGCTGGGGAGGGAGAGGCTGTCCAGAGACCTAGCAGTAAATGGACGATGGACATTATGAAGTGAGAAAGACTTCAATGTTTGTACTGGCAAGGTCAGCACTGTAACATTGGGTACAATTTGTTGGATGTATTCAATGCTCATCTGTTGCATTCTGAGAAGTCTGTGGAATATGTACGGGATGACTATCACATCAGTAATGCCCATTCTTCCTCCACAATCTACAATCTGTGGTGCATACAGTTCATTCAAATTGAATCTTTCATTCTGATTAAAGTATTTCTAATTGAGGAAAGTAATTATTTTTTTGATCAAAAATAAAATCTGATACATGAATAACGCAGAGTTCATCAAAATGTATGTTGGTTTTGTTTTTCTCTTGCGTGCAAGAAACTTGTGGAATATGAATCAGAATTCTGTGGCAAATCCCTCAAAATGTTTCTGCAATTACATCAACTGGATATTTTGGGGATGAAAGAGATGTGTCAAATTTTAGATCAAATTCCCTTTTTTACTGTTTTGCTAAGTAGGGTACAAAAACCCCTCTGGATCTGTGCCATTACCACCTGAACCTTAGTACAGATTTGCACATCAGTAAATTAAATTAAATTAAATCAAATTAAATTAAATCAAACTAAATTAAATTACATTAAATTGAATTAAATTAAATTAAATTAAATTGAATTAAATTAAATTAAATCAAATTAAATTAAATTACTATTCTCTCGAGGGATAAACATGCACATGGGGGGGGGGGGGGAAACGGGGTTCTCCATGAGGCCACATTGAGTGTCAGGCAGCATTTGGGATTGTTAGCATACCTAGTTCTGGCCATGTGGTCTGCTCGTTGTGGAAGACCGTCGATGGTGCCTCTGCTGACACTGCCCTCAGCAGAAATTTGGGACAGCAATCTACTGGCCTGCTCTTCATGGAGTGGTCTGAAATCTGATGGTATGATATGAGATGAAGATTGCATTATAAAAAGGACAAAAAAACATACGATCAAATAGATTTTCAAGTGTTCTGCTGGTCACAACCGGTACGTGCTAATTATACAAACAAGGAAACAAAACAAAGGGTAATGAGTATGGATGTGAATGTTTAGAGTAATATTCTAAGATGTAGTTTTAAATACATGAAAAACTAACTGTGTGACATTACTAACTCTTCTGGTCTAAATGTGCAAATGAGTGTTTTTATGCCACAAAAAAAAAGTGAAGCAGTACTGGTTACCTGCTTAAAGTGGTAATGTCAAATACTACAAACTATGCAGTAAGTACCACACAACACTAGGAGTGTCATATTCACAACTGTATATGTATACAAGTGTGTGAGTTTGTGTGTATTCAATTTGAGTATCCCATTAAGAGCACCATCTTTTCTCACATCAGAAGCACATATCCATGTGTGACGCTCTCTTGACAGACCTTGCCTTTTCCAAATTGGGCGCTAGCTTACAGTATGTCTAAAAACCCTCACCGTCTGTTTCTGTTGAAGTCTCGCTGTTGATCTGCTCCATTACATACTCCACCAGACCCTCAAGTATCTCCAAAAGATAGCGGATGGTGATGGCGTCGCCGTTGACAACCGCTTGGCCCGTGATGTGGGAGAGGTCGCAGTGTAAGACGTCGGAGGCGAGGCTGTCCACCATGCATTGCACATTGTGGATGTCATCCTCCCTAGCTACAGGGTTGCTGACCACACCTAGCAACAGCATCACGGTGTATGGAAGAAAATACTTGCAAATCTTTATAGGTCCCCTGAATATACCACATTTGAGAGATGCAAGAATCATAAATTCATATTTGTCATACATGGTATAAGAATATTTTTTTTGTCAGAATCAACAACTGGAAGAATGTATTCAACTCAAATTTTATGCTGCTTGATACTCATGATCTTCAACACTATAGAAATGTACAAATATTGTATCTTCTCTAGTATAGATTATTTGTACCTCATGGTATATGAAGTGTACAGGCTAGCAAATACACAATTTTTGTGTAGCCACATGTGAATATAATATTCTTGGCAGCTTGAGATGGTGAAATCATATGAAAGTTTGATCTTGGTATTTTTCCCCACAAACACAAGTTATAAAACACATTGCTTTCCTACGATTCTCAGCTATGTGTGATTATTTCACAAAAGGCAAGGTTGCGTAATGTTGATACCGCACCTTTCAGTCTTTCTCCAAGGATGCCCTCGTAGAGAGAAATGAACGTGGAGGCTGAGCACTCTCTCAGCTCTCTGACAGTAGGGAGGTTGAACTTTCGAAAGAGATCATTGGCCACATCAATGTATTCTGAAAAACAAAAAGCAGGTGCTCACACTGTAAAATTGCAAAATGAAGTTAATAGTCAAGGTAACCTCTTCCAGGAGAATTCCAGACAGGTTAAAAGTTAGTCTGAAAAGAAGAGTAAAATCTTATAGGCACATTTAATGACAATCTGATCAAAATCAGACAAAAAATAAGCAAGTTTTGAAATTGAAAAGTTTTACTGATTGTCACTTCTTCTTGATCAGTCCGAGGTTATTTAAAGGGGAAGGCTAGTAACCGATCAGTGGGAATCAGTGGAAATGCTGTGAGATGATTGATCCAATCCTTATGGGATTCATTCAAGAGTTCATTGTATATCTATTGTTGTGTGAAAATTATTTGCTTCAGAATGGTCTCATATTCAAGTAATGTGCAGTTTAATGCTTCCAGGTTAGCGTCCCTGGTCAGTGACGGAGCATTAATCTGCACATTACTTGAATATGAGACCGTTCTGAAGCAAATCATTTTCACACAACAATAGATATACAATGAACTCTTGAATGAATCCCATAAGGATTAGAACAATCATCTCCCAGCATTTCCACTGATTCCCACTGATCAGTTACTAGCCTTCACCTTTAAGCAAGAGAACA
Organism: Diadema setosum; assembly: GCF_964275005.1. NCBI lineage: Eukaryota > Metazoa > Echinodermata > Echinoidea > Diadematoida > Diadematidae > Diadema > Diadema setosum. The sequence goes on along the minus strand of NC_092692.1, from coordinate 14,940,170 downwards.
CTACTTTTTATTGGGCAAGTGCTCATTCATATCATTCGCCCAACAGTGAGTTTCAGATGTCAAGGGCAAACAAGCACATGGCTTTTGTCCCACCCTGCTTTTTCATTGTTGGCACTACTCTTCAAGAGGGGCCTGCCATTATCACTACCCAGCTGTATTGTTTGGTGCCATTTTCTACTCACAAATGAGGATTGTGAGGGATATTCTGGGCCATAACACGCCTTTGCTAAGGTTGATAGCACCGAGCAGGATTACATGTAGTCCATGATCCCACAATTAAAGAAATATAGAGCCTAAACCATAATACTGCAGTCCTCTTAGAATAGCGTCTGCAAGAAGGTGAAGAGAACAAACTTGACATACATCAACATGTTTATTTTTTCCTGCATTAAATTTGAACAGTGGAGAAAAAGTACATTTTATTTATAGTTTTGTTTGAATTCCATAATCATGATTTCCATACAAAATGATGGTCAAATAATCTTTTAATATGCATTTAATGTCTTTGAATTTTTCCATATTGTACACTGCATAAACTGAAAGCCTAGATTTCATTTTCTCCCTCAACAGAAGTAACATTTTTATCTGTGCACACAGGTGCTATACCCTTGCATTTGAAAAAAATCACTCTGACCAGTAAGTATAATTTTAGTCGGTTAAGTGATGAAATTGTATACAGTGTGGTACTTACCATCACGATCTGAACTCTGTGAAGCTGGTATTCCTGACATGGTTGCTCAGTCTCCGAACCTAAGACTGAATGGTTAACCAAAACCACACATTATAATACACTGTAGGTACAGTAGAATATATATATAATCATTCATGGTTTCTTTGAAACATGCAGATACAAGTTGGATACAATTGTTCCTGCCAAATAATGTACTTTTAATACAAATATTTCTCACAACAGCAATATGCAGACAGTGTATAACATATCCGGTTAATGAAGAAATTATGCTGTAAATCCATGTTAAATTAAGTATTATAACTTCAAGCTCCATTTGGTAAATATACTGACAGTGCAGCATTGTAAAAGAAGGTCTTGACTTAACACTTCCATAATGTAAGTTATTCAATATTTCCAAAAAGTCTTCTGATGCCTCTGCCACGAAGCGTTGGTGGAGGCATTAATGTACAGGTTTTACGTCCATCTGACAATAGA